>NC_056750.1:20533395-20554529 GCF_019279795.1 Protopterus annectens
GCATCTTTTTCCCAATATACTCAGCATCCCTCCTCAGCACATGTCCAAACCAATGTAATCTTGCCACTCTGGCTTTGTCTCCAAACCTTCCAACCTGGGCTGACCCTCTAACATACTTATTCCTAATCCTGTCCAACCTCATCACACCCAGTGCAAATCTTAACATCTTTAACTCTGCCACATCCAGCTCAAACTCCTGCCTTTTTGTCAATGCCACTGTCTCCAGCCCATATAACATAGCTGGTCTCATTATACTCTTGTAGACCTTCCCTTTCACTCTTACTAGTACTCATCTGTCACAAATCACTCCTGACACTCTTCTCCACCCACTCCATTCTGCCTGTACTCTCTTCTTCACCTCTCTTCTACACTCACCGTTACTCTGAACTATTGATCCCAAGTATTTAAACTCATCCACCTTCACCACCTCTACTCCTTGCATCCTCAGCATTCCTCTATCCTCCCTCTCATTCACACACATATATTCTGTGTTAGTCCTGCTGACCTTCATTCCTCTTCTCTCTAGAGCATATCTCCATCTCTCCAGGGTCTCCTCCACCTGTTCCCTACTCTCACTACAGATCACAATGTCATCTGCAAACATCATAGTCCACGGGGACTCCTGTCTGATCTCGTCTGTCAACCTGTCCATCACCATTGCAAATAAGAAAGGGCTCAGAGCTGATCCTTGATGTAACCCCACCTCCACCTTAAACGCATCCATCACTCCCACCGCAGACCTCACTGCTGTCACACTACCCTCGTACATATCCTGTACCACTCTTACATACTTCTCTGACACTCCTGACTTCCTCATACAATACCACAACTCCTCTCTAGACACCCTGTCATATGCTAACACCAGTATCACACTACAGTGGGGAAAAAGGACATATACCTTTGACTTGCCTTAGAGTACTACTTATCAGTGAAATGAGTTTTAGGTGAAATGAACTTTCAGTGAAATGATCTTTATGTGATTTGGTCTCAGTGAAATGGGTATCAGTGAAATGTTTTTTTCAGTGAAGTGATACAAATCCATATATATATATATAATATATATATATATATATATATATTATATGTAGACACACACACACACATACATACATGAGACCCATTTAAGTGTTCCATCTTTGAAGTGTTTGAGTTCTTGAATGGAAGACTGCACTATTTGAAAATTAATTTTTTGAACTTTGGTGTTGTTTCTACACTCAAGATCGAGGTACAGTGGGGATTAGGAATATAACCTCTCCCCACTGTAGTGTGATCTCAGAGTTGGTACATATACAGTTAACCAGAACTCAAGCAACCAGAAAAAAAATCGAAGAAATACAGTGCAGTATGAACAATTCAGCTTTTCATGTGTTGCACTTTGTTTTCCCTGCAGAAACATACCTTACGTTTTTAGAGTTTTTGAGTTTTAAAAAGGAAGATACAAATAAATGTCCTTTCTCTCCAACCTGAGAACAGGTCAACCATCAAACTAAACAAGTCAAATTGCTAAAATGTCAACACTCGCTCCAAACTCACTCGGTCAGTTTGCATCGGATTGTACATTCTGTCCCTGATTTCTCGCACACATTCTCTTCAGCTTTCATACATCTCTCCAATTTCTCACACGCTTTTGTTTCTGCTTTCATACATGTATTCTCTCTCTCTCTTTCCTCTATTCAATTCCTTCCATTCCAATCTACTCAGTGCGCCACTGAAAACCTTTCTGCATGTCATGCTTTCTAGCTGAAAAATAAGTTTAAAATATTATTATTCCAGCCAGGCTTTGAATTACTGTAGTTCAATATTAATATCAAGTCAATACAGTGTTTATGGTATGGTATGGTATTTTATGGTATGGTATGGTATTTTATGGTATGGTATATGGTACAGTATTTTCCAGGTCTGTTTTTAATAGTATCTCTCAAGCAACCAGAAACTGCACTTATCTGTCATCTACCAATCCCCATGGGATCCCCATGTAATTAGCAGGGGGTGTGACGGTGAAAAAAGTAGATTTAAATTTTTTCGAATCTGTGTGATTCAGTTTTTTGTGTTTTCAAATCTTTGTGATTTGAACACTTTCCACACTATGTCAAGCATTCAAAATTTTGATAACTCAAACAATTGACAGAGACTCACATGCACATACATAGTTTCTTGTCATAATGCAATGTGGTAAAAATACTTAGCATTATTCCACATATAGGTTTAGCTGTCTCTGACATATAAGCAACAACACCACAAAAAAAATATTAAAAAAAATTCTTGTATGCATGTTACTTCCTTTCTTTCAGTCTCAGGCTGTCCCAGTTACTTGAAACCAGACATCCATTCCACCCAAGGCATTTTTAGAAATTTCTTTAAGACAAGCTACCTACTCATAAGAGATACATTGGCAAGCTTTAAATCCTCACCAAACCCAGTTAACTCAACTAAATATGCAGAAATGTACACCACCACACTATACAGTTATGTAAATAGCTGCATAGATGCAGTTGTACCCTGTAGAAACAAGTGCAGGGTAAACACTAGACACAAATCCACATGGTGGAACCATAATATCAGCAAAATTTGTAATAAAAGGAAAATAATTTTGACCAAAAGTAAGAAGAGCAATTCCCAGAATGTTAGAGCCTTTGTCACTGAAATAAACAAACAACTCAGGAGCTTAATAAAATTCACCAAAGCTAAGTCTGAGGCTAAAATAGCTACCCAAGCCAAAGACAATTGCTTTTTTTAGCTTTGCTTGTAATCTCAAAAGCACAATGCAGCAATATGCTGAGCTGATTGTGAACAATGTTATATTTACACAGAGGCTGAAGATATAGTGAGCCTACTGGATGATAAATTTAGTTCTACCATTTCTCCCCTCTATCTGTCCTTCAAGATA
This sequence comes from Protopterus annectens, assembly GCF_019279795.1. Lineage (NCBI taxonomy): Eukaryota > Metazoa > Chordata > Ceratodontiformes > Protopteridae > Protopterus > Protopterus annectens. Next base: position 20,536,283 of record NC_056750.1, read on the forward strand.
TCCCTAAAACAGGCTCACTTCCAGCTATTACACAAGTCCAAGCCCTAAGAGTCCTATCAAAAGCTAAAAAGAGTACATTGTTGAGTCCTGACAATTTTCCTGGATGCATCTTAAATAGCATGAAGCATGATTTAGCCACACCCTTGCAACACTGGTGAATCTCAACCTCCAAAGATTTTGTAGCAAGTGAATGAAGAACAGGAAAGACCTTTCACAGACTCAGACAGTTACAGACCCATAAATCTGACCGGCCTCATATGCAAAGCCATGGAAAGACATATCATGGAATCAGTCAGGACACAGGAAACTTTCAAATACTGGATGGATCTCAGTTTGGATTAATCAAGGGCAGGTCATGCTTACTCAACATGGCAGATTTTTTGAAAAGGTCACTAAAGCACTGCATACCTCGACCTGGCCAAAACTTTTGACACAATTTCCCATTCAGGCATAGTAGACTTAATAAATGGGGGATAAACCCCTATGTTACATGCTAGATTGTCAACTGGCTCACAGATATGATGCAGATAATCAAAACAGAGCAAGTTTCAGCACAGAGATCAGTCACCAGTGGAGTCTCCCAAGGTTCAGTGCTGGAACTTCTCCTGTTTGGCATCAACTTTTCTGATGTAAAAGCCAATACCAAAGGTTTCTGTCTGACTAAGTTTGCAGATGACTACAAATCCCCAAATGACTAGGTAAATATCCAGTGCCAAAATCATAGACTGAAAATAAATGACAAAAAATGCATTACTGTATCCTTTGGGAAGTCATTTACCCAAATAACTACTACATTGACAATGCAATCCTAAAAGTTGACCCAGTTGTTTGGGATTTGGGAACTTATGTGGACAGTGACCTAATTTTTTTACCAGCATGTGCCCATTGACTTAAGAATGCCGTTCTATTTCATCCCTGTCCATATTCAAGCACAACTTAGATCTATGGATGAGAAACAGATAATTTACCCAACTGCCCCCTTTACTACTAATGGACAGAGGCAGCTCTTAAATGCTTTATCACATGCACGGGTTTCTCAAACTATTTATGGTGTGATCCCAGTTATTCTCATTATGAGTTATATAAAATTATTGAACATGGGATGGGTAAGGCCAGTCTATAAGCAAATGAAATAGGTCAGTTTGAGCACAAAAAGGGAAACTGGCTTGACCTAAAATGGCCCACAAGGGCAGGTAGCCTAATACTTACCTATGAACCTGTGAAACAGCCTGAGCCAATACAAAGGGCTCCTCACTGCTTAATACAGCAACCCAATGAGTTGCTTTTTTTCTAATGTTTCTGCTTTGTGCAGGAAAGCCCGAATTAAGGCATGATTGCCTTAATCACAAATGAAGAATAGGTGTACTGTTGATCTGTTTTGAAAATGGCCCAGCAAGCTCAGTAAGGTAGTGTCTTTTTTTTGTTTTGTTTTGTTTTAAATCTGATCATGCATGGGGTTCTGATCTTGGTTGTGATTGTGGTAATGGTAAAATTAAATGTTATAGATTAGAAAGTGCTGCACTCAATGAAGCCTGATGTTCTAACCCTGCTATGTTATAACATCAGCAGACATGTTTACTGATGTCAAGTGTTTTAATCTTTTTTCATTATGATATTATCGGAGAAACCCAATGACGCTTGATGCTCTAACCCTGCTATGTTATGACATCAGCAGACATGTTTACTGATGCTGACTGTTTTCACCTCATTGGGTAATAACATTACCTGGGCATGTTCAGTAATGATAGGGATACTAACCTCCCATTGGTCTGACACTACCAGACTCCTGTTCATTGATGCTGAGCGTTCAGACCTCAGATTACTACAAAGTAATCAGAGCCATATTCAGCAAGCCTATGTGCTCTAAACAAATTGTGCTGTGAAATTACCAGACAGGTTTGGTAACACAGACTGTTCTAATCTCACAGTGTCCTGACAATATCTGATTCGTGTTCACTGATGCTTGGGGTTTTAATCTGTTTGGGTTATGAGATTGCCATACACACACTTTTTCATGCTAGGTTTTCCATGCTCCATATGTTATGACGTTACCAGACATATTCAGTGATACTAAGTGTTGTAATCTTATTGTGTTATTATGAGCTTACTAGAATCATGTCTAGTGACGGGGTGTCCCATCTCCTTGTTTTGCGACATTACAAGACATGTGCTCAGTAATGGTGAGGGTTCTAATCTTTTGGTGTTATGACATCACCTGATAGATAATTAGTGATGCTGAGTGTTCTGACTTCATTGTGATATGATGTAATCAGACATTAGAGCAGTGATTTTGCATAGTCTAACTTCATTATTTTATGACATTTCCTGACATGTTCATTTCTGCTAGGTAGTCTAACCTCATTGTGTTACTTCATTTTCAGACACTTTCATGCTGGGTGTTCTAACCCGAGTGTATTATGCCATTTTTCATCAGCACTTGTGATTTAATATCCCTGTAATCTCTACGACTGTTTTTTTACTGTCCTTTTTGTTGTGTGATATAACTAATATCTGTTAGCGTTAACCTCAGTTTGTAGTGAGATCCTTTGTCTAGAGTCCTATCTCCTTACTTAGTGAGAGAAAATGAACAGAACTGGTCTCATCTGGTCAGGGCATTCCTGCAACTGTATTTTCTGGATAACAAGTCTGTTTTCTGCTTTCTGTGCCTTAGATCAGATATACCTGTTACTCAAGCTGTTGGAGAGACGGACTTACTGGCTGTTGTGATATTCAGAAAAGATAAGAGTGTATTCTCATTTTTCATCTGCACTTTTGATTTAATATCACTGTAATCTGTACAACTGTTTTTTTACTGTCCTTTTTGTTATGTGATAGAGCTAATATCTGTTAGTGTTGACCTTAGTTTGTAGTGAGATCCTTTGTCTAGAGGCCTATCTGCTTACTTAGTGAGAGAAAGTGAACAGAACTGGTTTCATCTGGGCAGGCCATTCCTGCAACTGCATTGTCTGGATAATAGGGCTGTTTTCTGCTTTCTGTGCCTTAAATCAGATATACCTGTTACTCAAGCTGTTGGAGAGACTGACTTACTGCCTGCTGTGATATTCAGAAAAGATAAGAGTTTATTCTCAATTTTCATCTGCACTTTTGATTTAGTATGTCTGTAATCGGTACAACTGGTTTTCCTACCCACCCACTCTGTTTTTGTGGTGGTCTTGTGTTTTGGTGGCACTGAGTTGCCCGCCTCTGGTGTAGGGTTGATACTGGACACTCCCCCCGAGTCACATTACATCAGCTCATTCTACTGTTTATAGTGAGAACTTAGAAAGGCCCACCCCTTTAGTTTCTGAACCTTCAATTATCTCATTATCTTCTGCCTCTTCACTTTCTACTAAGAAAAAAAAACATTCTACCTTTCCTTGAACTAGTGTAGCCCAGAAACAAATTTGCTGTATACAAGATTTTTTGTAAGCTTCTGAACGGTGTTCTTCAATTTTTTTCCTTTAATCTGCAAGTTCTCTGCTCTCCTGCACTTTTATTAGCTTATTAGTCTAGCACTTTAAACTATTCCTGGTGCCAGAAAGTGCGCTCTTCAAAATGTTTCTTAGAACTAGCTGTTTTCTCAGTAGTAGCAATAAAATCTGAATCCCTGTGACTAGCACTTGCTCTAAAACCTGCTGGAAAGCACTAGGAAGCCTTAAACTGAAACAAGCACTCAATTCTCCTTGTTAATAAGGGGAAATTAATTGTAGGCACTAAGCAGTCTATAATTGCAAAGTACCTTGCCAAGGTAAGGGAAAACAGCTCTTGTACTTTACAAAAGAAACACCGAACCAGGCATGTCCGGGGGTCAGCTTCCAGTGATTTCTCCTGTCCACCTGGTGAATCTGGGCATACTGGAGCAATGCAGCAATTGCCTCATGTACACAGACAACCATCTCCTACTACCACCCAACATTACAACCTGCAAGAGATGCACTTACATAGCCAGACTGGAAGCAAAGCTCTCTCAAGCCAAGCTTGTGCTAGACAGTCAAGAGGAAAAGGTTAACACCTGCACTACACCTCAAGCAACACATAGCCCTTCAAAACTCACGCCACCAACATCCACACATAGTAACACTAAACCCACTTATGCGGAGGCCCATAGCATTAACCTGCCCAAGCAAAAAGGACCTCCGAAGCTGAAACGCAAACAAACACCAATCACAACCAAAGTGACACATAGCTCAAAACACCACTGTGCCACCAGACAACAGCCCCTAAGGCAAGACAATGTACCCAGCACTATAGTCATAGGTGACTCTATAGTCAAGCACACTGATGTCCCACTCACCAGGCTGAACAAGTAGAAAATTACTGTTGGCTGCCTGTTGGGTGCCAGGATCCGCCACATAATGCATGCACTCAAGTCCTTTCACAACAAGTACAAATACAACTCTATCATTGTCCATGTTGGAGTGAATGACTTGAGACGTACCTCTCTGGACTACATGAAAAGAGACATGGAGGAGCTCTCATATCATGTGGCCAGGTAGGTATGACCCTAGCCCTGAGCAGCACCCTGCCTTCACTCAGAATGATACCACAGTATAAGGACAAAATGGTTGACTTCAACAATTGGCTAAGTTTCTGGTGCCATTTAAAGGGGATCCAGTATCTAGCTCCTGGGACGACATGATCAACAAACCATGATGCTTTGCCAGAGATGGTCTGCACCTGTCGCCCCTGGGATTCAGGTTACTGGCTAAGGCTCTTGACACCTCTATAGTGCCTTTTTTAGGCAAGGCTCAAAGGACAAAACCACCACTGTAACAAATATAAGCATGCAAAATATGAAGGTAATGCTACTCAATGCTAGAAGTCTAAACCTCAAAATGCACTCTCTTGAGTTACTCCTAAAAATGGAGAATATCGATATCTGTGCAGTAACTGAGACCTGGTTCAAGGCTTGAGAGAGCACCCCTGCAAACACCAGGCTACAACTCTTACCACACTTTTCGGCCACCAAACCAGGGCCAAAGCATTAAAGGCGGAGGAGTGTCCATATTCACCAAGGATATTCACACCTCCAGGCTAGTTGCCCACCACAATGCATCTGAAATTCTACAGGTGCAACTAACACTAGGTAAGACTGCAATCCAAATTGTAGCTTGCTACAGATCCCCAACCATGCCCCAAGATTTTCACTACACCTTTCTAAACAAACTAGAAAATATTAAGATACAACCAAAAACCCTAATACTGGGTGATTTCAACTACCCTGCCATTAATTGGGAAAACTACTCGGGTACCAACACCTTTGCCCAACGGCTCTTGGAATTCATAAATTCCAAAGCCCTGGACCAACTACCAACTAATCCATAGTCCCACCAGAGGCTCAAATATCCTAGACCTGGTCATTACCAACATGGGAGATCTATGCTCCACACCAGTGGTCACCCCCTCGTTGGTCAGGTCTAACCATAAGCTTATCACCTTTGATGTCCACATCCCTCCCCACCCCCAGTAGGGAAACCTCCATAAAAAAACTTCACCAAAGCCAACTTCATGCTACTCAAGTCAGAAGTGACAAACTTCATGACACCCATGCAGACAGGAACTGAAAGTTCGACCACTGAATCCTACACTAAGGCACTGTATGAGCACATCCACTCGTGTATGAATCATGCCATTCCAAACAGAACCAAGACAGTCTCCTCCAAAAAAGGAACCCAATAGGGTGGTCCCCTGCCATAAACAAACTATACAACAGAAGGAAGAAACTGTTGCAGAAAAGAGGAAAATCCTAGGATGCAAAATACTCCCTTACCAGCCTCAGTAAGAAGCTGAGATCCCTCATAAAATCCTCCAAAGCTAGTTACAAAGATAAAATTGCCAAAGATTCCAAGGATAACCACAAGGCATTCTAGTTATGTCAAGAATCTAAATGGCAATGCTCAGATCTGCTCTGAGCTACAACAGAATGGTTTTAAATATACTGATCCCAAACATATTGCCAATATCCTGGCAGATCAATTCAGTGCCAACTTCACCCCCCTCTCATCCTCTAAAGGGCCCATCTCAATACCAAAAGATTTCCAAATTCCGGTACTAATGACCACACAGGTAAAAAATGCACTCTCCAAAGCTAAGAATACAGCATCCATGGGACCAGATGACATCCTGGGCTGTGTACTACACGAACTACAAAATGAACTGGCATCTCACCTAAGTGTCATGTTTAATCATAGCCTCACCTGAGGCTTTGTGCCCAATGAGTGGCGCACAGCTACAGTTATCCCACTCCACAAGGGGGGATTTACCTTGGATACCAGGAACTATCGACCCATCAGTCTGACCAGCCTGATCTGTAAAGCCATGGAACGCATTATCACGGAACTTATAAACAAAAACTTTGGCAACCTTCAAACACTGGACCACACCCAGTTTGGTTTCATAAAGGGCCGATCTTGTCTCCTCAACCTGATTGACTTCTTTGAAACAGTCTCCAGAGCTGTGGACGAGGGTAAGGTGGTCCACACAGCCTATATGGACCTTGCCAAGGCTTACTAAGCTGGGCATTAATCCCTACGTCACTCAATGGGCTGCCAACTGGCTTATTGACAGAACCCACACTGTATAAGTAGCCGACTCAAAATCCAGCTCCAGACAAGTGACAAGCGGAGTACCTTAGGGTTCAGTCCCGAGACCACTCTTGTTTAGCAACTACTTTGAAGTACAGGCCAGCACTAAGGGACTCTGGCTAACAAAGTTCGCAGATGACTGCAAACTGGGAGCCATTATTGAATCTCCAAATGATGTGGATATTCTACAAAAGGGGCTTACAGAAACAGATGCTTTGTGCCAGAGCCATGGGCTCAAGGTCAATGCCAAGAAATTTATAGTTATCCCCTTTGGGAAAAACATGTACCCATGAATTACCATATAAGTGGCCGTGCACTAAACACTGAAAGTGTGATATGGGATTTGGGGACACAGGTGGCCAGTGGTCTCACATTCAATAACCACATAGCCACAACAGTCAGGAAATCCTTTTATGTGGCACACCTCATCACTAAGGGCTTTTCATCTGAAAAAAGGCGGTCATTGTCCCACTGTACTCATCCCTCATTAGACCCATTATAGAGTACAAAGCCCCGTTTGGTATGTACCTCATAAGACATCTGCAACAGCTGGAAAGGCCACAGAAATACCTCAATAAAAGAATCACAGGCCTAAAACAGATGCCCTATGCTGACCATCTAAAAAATCTCCAGCTATACTCTGTTGCATATCGCCTACTCAGAGGCAATCTCTGCTTAACATACAAGGCAATGTCAAACCCAGTGCTGTTGGACATGCTACACTTAAAGAAATCCCAATCCCTCAGAGCCACATGCTCCAGGGATCTAAACCTGATCATCACAATGAACAAAACATGCTGTAGGGATAGGTTCCTGACCCAGAGACTCCCCATACTCTGGAATAGACTGCCCATACATGTCAAGCTGAGCACCTCTTTGGCCCTCTTCAAAAGGAACCTTGACGATTGGATGGGAGATAGGAAATTCACCCAGGGGATCATGTCAGTCGCCCTGCTAGACAGGGGACCAGGGAAGTAAATATTCTGGGAAGAAATAGCCAGGGAATTCTTCTGGCTAGGCTTGTATACCTATGAACCTATTAACAGATGCATGCTCAGTGACTCTGAGTGTCCTGACCTTATTGTGTGATGACATTGCCAGACACATATTTGGTGACAGTGCATATTCCAACCTATCATTTATGACATCACCAGGCAAATGTTTGGTGATGTGTGTTCCAGCCTCATTGTTTTAAAACATCACCAGACACATTCTGTGATGTCGACTCTTCTAATCTCATTGTGCCATAAGATTGCCAGAGAGATGTTTGGTGAAGTTAGTTTTCTGACTTCATGGTGTTATCACATTAGCAGACATGCATTCAGTGATACTGGGTGTTCTAACCTCATTGTATTATGACCTTTACCATGTGTGTTCTGTGAATCTGTATGTTTTGTCATCAGTGAGTTATGGCATTAAAAGACACAAGACCAAGGACAATTAGAATTCTTATATCATTGTATTATGACATTATTAGACATCTGTTGTAATCTCAGTATTTTGACATTATCTACGTTCATCTGTGATGCTGAGTGTTCTAAACTCAATGACTTATGACATTACCAGACAAATGTACAGAAATGCTGGATGTTCTAAACTCATTGTCTTATAAATTTACCATACAGACCATCAGTGATGCTAAGTGGTAAAACCTCTTATATTATGAGATTGCCAAGATGTTCACTGGGTGGTCCAGCCTCATTGCAGTATAACATTAGCAGATACATATTCAGTGATGTAGGATGTTCTAACATCATTGTGTTATGATATTACCAGACACATATTCAGTGATGCTGGATGTTCTAACATCATTGTATTATGATATTACCAGACACATATTCAGTGATGTAGGATGTTCTAACATCATTGTATTATGATATTACCAGACACATAATCAGTGATGCTGAATATTCTAACATCATAATACAATGACATTACCAGACACATATTCAGTAATGCTGGATGTTCTAACATCATAATATTATGAAATTACCAGACACATATTCAGTGATGCTGGATGTTCTAACATCATTGTATTATGACATTACCAGGCACATATTCAGTGATGTAGGATGTTCTAACACCATTGTATTATGACATTACCAGAACCAAGTGTTCTAACTTCACTGTGTTATGGCATTATCAGACACATGCAGTGATACCAAGTGTTCTAACCTCATTGTGTTATAGCATTATCAGACACATGCAGTGATACCAAGTGTTCTAACCTCATAGTGTCATGGCATAATCAGACACATGCAGTGGCACCGAGTGTTCTAACCTCATTGTGTTATGGCATTATCATACACATGCAGTGATGCCGAGTGTTCTATCCTCATTGTGTTATGACATTATCATACACATGCAGTGATACCGAGTGTTCTATCCTCATTGTGTTATGACATTATCATACACATGAAGTGATACCGAGTGTTCTATCCTCATTGTGTTATGGCATTATCAGACACATGCAGTGATACCGAGTGTTCTATCCTCATTGTGTTATGACATTATCATACACATGCAGTGATACCAAGTGTTCTAACCTCATTGTGTTATGACATTATCATACACATGCAGTGATACCAAGTGTTCTATCCTCATTGTGTTATGACATTATCATACACATGCAGTGATACCGAGTGTTCTATCCTCATTGTGTTATGACATTATCATACACATGCAGTGATACCGAGTGGTCTAACCTCATTGTGTTATGACATTATCATACACATGCAGTGATACCGAGTGTTCTAACCTCATTGTGTTATGACATTATCATACACATGCAGTGATACCGAGTGTTCTATCCTCATTGTGTTATGACATTATCATACACATGCAGTGATACCGAGTGTTCTATCCTCATTGTGTTATGACATTATCAGACACATACAGTGATACCAAGTGTTCTATCCTCATTGTGTTATGGCATTATCAGACACATACAGTGATACCGAGTGTTCTATCCTCATTGTGTTATGACATTATCATACACATGCAGTGATACCGAGTGTTCTAACCTCATTGTGTTATGGCATTATCAGACACATGCAGTGATACCGAGTGTTCTATCCTCATTGTGTTATGACATTATCATACACATGCAGTGGCACTGAGTGTTCTATCCTCATTGTGTTATGGCATTATCAGACACATGCAGTGGCACTGAGTGTTCTATCCTCATTGTGTTATGACATTTCTGGACCTACAATCAGTAATGCAGAGTGTTCTTATCTTATTTTTATTGAATCATCAGAAATTTTTTTATTGATACTGAGTCATTTACATGATTGAGTTGAGATGTTACTATGCACAAGTTTCAGTTATGTGGAGTGTTCTAACCTCCTTATGTTTTTACATTCTCAGACCCACATTCAATGATAGTGAGATTTCTAACCTTATTGTGTTATGTTGTTATCGGGCACATATTCAGTAATGTTTAGTGTTGTAAGCTAATCATTTTATAACATTACCAGACAGACAGTAATGCTGGGTGGTCTAACCTCATTGTGTTATGACATCATAAGAAACTAATTCAGTTGTGCTGGTTGATGTGTTATGATTTTGCCGGACAGATCTTTAGAGATGCTGAGTGTACTAAACTCACTGTGTTCTGACATTACAATCACATGTTCAGTTATGCTGAGTGTGCAAGGTAGATTATGTTTTGGCATTACCTTGTATATGGTTATTGATTCAGAGAGTTCGACCCTGATTGTGTTGTGATGTTTCTTAGCAGATGTTCAGTAATGCTCAGTTTTCTAAGTTCTTTGTGTCATGACCCGGACAGTGATGGTGAATGTTTTACCCAGCTCCCTCCTGAAATGCAGAGACTGCTTCCTAGGTTCACAGGTAAGTACTGGGCGAGCTACCCTTGTGGGTTATTTTAAGCCAGTTTCCCTTTTTCTGCTTGAAATAACCTACCCCGTTTAGTTATAGGTTGGGCTTACAAATCCCATGCTTGATAATTATATATTACCCAAATAAGAATAACTGCGGTCATACTGATCCCCAGAATCCTGAAAAAAAAGACAAAACACAAGAGAATGGCAAATATTGTACATCATTTTTCTCCTTTAAAATTATTTTTTGCAGCGGGGTACAAACTACATGGCTTCCGACAACATCATAGCACAACCACCGCTCTGTTCTCTTTCACCAATCTGATCAACCAACATAGAAATAATAACTTTATATCTGCAATATTTCTAGACCTCTCCAAAGCATTTGACATGGTTTCACATTCCTTACTACTAGACACCCTGACATCCCTATCCTTTGCCCCTTCCGCTATAGCCTGGTTTAAAAGATATCTGTCAAATAGGCAACAATCTGTCCAATGGCAAAGTGTACTATCTCCCTTACTCCCAGCTACCATAGGTGTACCACAAGGCTCCATATTAGGCCCCCTTCTTTTCTCCATATTCACCAGTAATCTCCATACCACCACACAGTATGCTTCACATACAATATGCTGATGATTAAACTCTTATTTGTTCAGCTCCATCACTTCCCTCCCTGAAACAACTCACCCAGGAATCCTTTAGCTCTGTGGAAAGTTGGATCACTCAATTCCAACTTATCCTATACCCTAATAAAACCAAGGTACTACTTTTCACCCCCAAGAAAACCATTTCACCCCTCTGTCCTTCACTATTTCCTCCAAAAATGGCACTATTATCTCTCCCTCTGACCATACCAAACTCCTGGGCGTTGAAATTGATAAAAATCTACACTTCGACATCCACATTTTACAAACTGTCAAAAAAGTCCATAAAAAAATGAGAACACTATATAGGCACAGGAAATCCCTCTCAAAACAAGCACGGATTACCCTAGCCCAAACTCACCTCTTGTCTACCCTAATGCATGCTGCTCCAATTCTTACCCAGCTTAGAAAACTTGACCTTGCCAGACTTGAATCATGTTATAATAAAATTGTCAAGTTTGCAAACAACTCCACCTTTAGAACCCGTCATTGCCGGGCTCTAAGGGAACTGCAATAGCTGGAACTTCCCCAGCTACTATCCTATCACCAATTAGTCATTGCCTACAATGTGGTAACACATCAAGAAAAAAACCCTGCCCTAGCCCAACTTCTTACCCACTATAACACAAATCGTCCTCTCTGATCTTCCGACAAACCCCTCCTCTGTATCTCTAGGGCTAACAATACTACAGGAAAAGCACTGTTCTCCCACTCCATAGCTAGAACCTGGAATAATCTCCCTCCTGCTCTGATTTCTGCCCTACCTCTTCTCACTTTAAAAACTCTCTTAGAACGCACTTAAAGAATAAGTGGCTATGCCCATGTATTACATAAGTCCTCAAATTATTCCACTTATAAACCTCACTTCCTAATATACCTACTGTAATACATATTACAGTCTAGGTCTTCTCCTAATGCTGTTTGAATTTGTATACTTATTCTGTTATTAACCATGTGTAACTATTTTTTCCTGTATATATAGGTCTTGTTATGTCTTATACTGTATACTGTATTTTAACATATTGTTTGAAAATTCTCTGTAAACTGTATTTTAACATAATGTTTAAAATTTTACTTACTGTGGAGCTTTTCTCCCTGGGCCTCCACTGAAAATGGACCTGTGTTCAGTCGGACCATCCTGGTTAACAAATGTAAAATAAATAAACAAACTACCTTGCATCCCCTGATGTGGAGGGCAAGCGCCAAACAACTGTCAAACTTATATACTATATCCAAGATCACCATACCTCAGAGAAAAGTGAATATTTCAAAAAATGGCAATATGAGACAACATATGTAAGTCCGCATTTTCAGTCATTCATTCCCACTATTTCAGGACCTGCACCAATGAATCTCTGAATTTCAAAAGGTTACCATTTTGTTCTCATTTATGATGTTACTAGATACATTTTTAGCAATGCTGAGTATTCTAACCTCATAGTGTCACGTTCAGTTATGATGGTTGTCCCAGCCACACTGTAGTATGACTTTATGACTTTACCACAGATGTGCTCTGTGGTGTTATGTGTTCTAATCCAACTGTTTAGTGATGCTGGGTGTTCTAAACCCAGTGCATTATGCCTTATCCAGACATATTCTGTGATGTTACGTGATCTAATCTCATTATGTTATGATACCTCTAGACACGTTCATTGGTGTTGGGTGTTCTAACCATATTGTGATAAGACATCCACCAGACATATAGTCAGTGATGCTGAGTGTTCTAACTTCATCGTTTTATGGTGCTCCTAACACATTTTCAGTGATCCTGAATTTTCTAACCTTCATACTTTATGACATTGCCAGAAATATGTCTGATCGAACACTTTCATGTTATGACATTATCAGACACATTGATTGATGTGGAGTGTTCTAACTGCTTTGTGTTATGATGTTAACAGACACATGCTTAGTGATATTGATTGTTCTAACCACATTATGTAATGGCATTACCAGGCAACAGGTGATCTAACCTCACTGTGCCATGACATCAGCACACATGTCCAGTGATGCTCAGTTTTATGACTTCACTACCATATGACATTACCAGGTATGTGTTCACTAATGCTGGATGTTTTAATATCATTGTGTTATTACACCATCAGCCATGAATCCAGTGATGCTGCCTGCTTTAACCAGTTGGGTATGACATCAATTAACATCTGTTCAAGGATGGCATGTGTCCTAATGCCTTTGTTTTATAAAATTATGCAATACGTGTTTAGTGAAGCTGGATACTCAAACCTTATTGTGTTATAACATTACAAGACATGTATACTGATGCTCAGTGTTCTATCTTCATTGCAATATGACACCATCAGATACATGCTGTCTAATGCTGAGCGGTCTATCCTCATTGTCTTTGACATTACCCAGCACATGTTCAGTGATGCTTGGTATTCGAATATCATTGTGTTATGATATCACCAGACATTTTCAATGATCAGTCTTCTATGACATCAACAAACACGTGTTGATTGCTGCTGATTGTACTAACCTTGTTGCATTATGACTTTACCAGACACATATTCAGTGATGCTGATTGTTCTAACCTTGTTACATTATGACATAACCAGACATATAGTCAGTGATGTTGGATGTTCTAACATCATTGTATTATGACATCACCAGACACATATTCAGTGATGCTGGATGTTCTAACATCATAATATTATGACATTACCAGACACATATTTAGTGATTCAGGATGTTATACCATCATAACATTATGACATTACCAGACACATATTCAGTGATGCTGGATGTTCTAACATCATAATATTATGACATTACCAGTTACATATTCAGTGATGCTGGATGTTCTAACATTATAACATTATGACATTACCAGACACATATTCAGTGATGTTGGATGTTCTAACATCATTATATTATGACATTACCAGACACATATTCAGTGATGTTGGATGTTCTAACATCATTGTATTATGACATTACCAGATACATATTCAGTGATGCTGGCTGTTCTAACATCATAATATTATGACATTACCAGACGCATATACAGTGATGTTGGATGTTCTAACATCATAATATTATGACATTACCAGACACATATTCAGTGATGCTGGCTGTTCTAACATCATAATATCATGACATTAACAGATGCATATTCAGTCATATTGGATGTTCTAACATCATAATATTATGACCTTAGCAGACACATATAGGTTCATAGACACTATATATACACATATTCACTGATGTCGATGTTCCCAACATCATAATATTATTATTTACCAGGCATATTCAGTGATGCTGGATGTTCTAACATCATAATATTATGACATTACCAGACACATATTCAGTGATGCTGGATGTTCTAACATCATAATATTATGACATTACCAGACACATATTCAGTGATGTTGGATGTTCTAACATCATAATATTATGACATTACCAGACACATATTCAGTGATGCTGGATGTTCTAACATCATAATATTATGACATTACCAGACACATATTCAGTGATGCTGGATGTTCTAACATCATTGTATTATGACATTACCAGACACATATTCAGTGATGCTGGATATTCTAACATCATTATATTATGACATTACCAAACACATATTCAGTGATGCTGGATGTTCTAGCATCATTGTATTATGACATTTACCAGATACATATTCAGTGATGCTGGCTGTTCTAACATCATAATATTATGACATCACTAGACATATAGTCAGTGATGTTGGATGTTCCAACATCATTGTATTATGACATTACCAGACACATATTCAGTGATGCTGGATATTCTAACATCATTATATTATGACATTACCAAACACATATTCAGTGATGCTGGATGTTCTAGCATCATTGTATTATGACATTTACCAGACACATATTCAGTGATGCTGGATGTTCTAACATCATAATATTATGACATTACCAAACACATATTCAGTGATGCTGGATGTTCTAACATCATTATATTATGACATTACCAGACACATATTCAGTGATGCTGGATGTTCTAACATCATTATATTATGACATTACCAAACACATATTCAGTGATGCTGGATGTTCTAACATCATTATATTATGACATTACCAGACACATATTCAGTGATGCTGGATGTTCTAACATCATTATATTATGACATTACCAGACACATATTCAGTGATGCTGGATGTTCTAACATCATTATATTATGACATTACCAGACACATATTCAGTGATGCTGGATGTTCTAACATCATTATATTATGACATTACCAGACACATATTCAGTGATGCTGGATGTTCTAACATCATTGTATTATGACATTACCAGACACATATTCAGTGATGCTGGATGTTCTAACATCATTATATTATGACATTACCAAACACATATTCAGTGATGCTGGATGTTCTAGCATCATTGTATTATGACATTTACCAGACACATATTCAGTGATGCTGGATGTTCTAACATCATTATATTATGACATTACCAGACACATATTCAGTGATGCTGAGTGTTCTAACATGATTGTATTATGACATTTACCAGACACATATTCAGTGATGCTGAGTGTTCTAACATCATCGTATTATGCCATTACCAGACACATATTCAGTGATGCTGATTGTTCTAACATCATTGTATTATGACATTACCAGGCACATATTCAGTGATGCTGAGTGTTCTAACATGATTGTATTATGACATTACCAGACACATATTCAGTGATGCTGAGTGTTCTAACATCATCGTATTATGACATTACCAGACGCATATTCAGTGATGCTGGATGTTCTAACATCATTGTATTTTGACATTACCAGACACATATTCAGTGATGCTGAGTGTTCTAACATCATTGCATTATGACATTACCAGACACATATTCAGTGATGCTGGCTGTTCTAACATCATAATATTATGACATTACCAGATGCATATACAGTGATGTTGGATGTTCTAACATCATAATATTATGACATTACCAGACACATATAGGTTCATAGGTTAGTACTAAGCTAACTGCCCTTGCGAGCCATTTTAACCTTAGCCAATTATCCCTTGTGAGACTCAAACCCTGCACCTTGTGTTTG
The DNA here is from genome assembly GCF_019279795.1 of Protopterus annectens. Lineage (NCBI taxonomy): Eukaryota > Metazoa > Chordata > Ceratodontiformes > Protopteridae > Protopterus > Protopterus annectens. The sequence goes on from NC_056750.1 coordinate 20,552,435, forward strand.
TAAGGCAAATAGTGGCTGTTCTAACATCATAGTATTATGACATCACCAGACACATATTCACTGATGCTTGATGTTCTAACATCATAATATTATTACATTACCAGACACATATTCAGTGATGCTGGATGTTCTAACAACATAATATTATGACATTACCAGGCATATTCAGTGATAGTGGCTGTTCTAACATCATAATATTATGACATTACCAGACACATATTCAGTGATGCTGGATGTTCTAACATCATAATATTATGACATTACCAGACACATATTCAGTGATGCTGGATGTTCTAACATCATAATATTATAACATTACCAGACACATATTCAGTGATGTTGGATGTTCTAACATCATGATATTATGACATTACCAGATACATATTCAGTGATGTTGGATGTTCTAACATCATAATATTATAAAATTACCAGACACATATTCAGTGATGCTGACTGTTCTTACCTCATTGTATTATGACATTACCAGACACATATTCAGTGATGTTAGATGTTCTAACATCATTGTATTATGACATTACCAGACACATATTCAGTGATGTAGGATGTTCTAACACCATAATATTATGACATTAGAGACACATATTCAGTAATGTTGGATGTTATAACATCATTATATTATGACATCACCAAACACATATTCAGTGATCTTGGCTGTTCTAACATCACTGTATTATGACATAACCAGACACACATTCAGTGATAGTGGCTGTTCTAACATCATAATATTATGACATAACCAGACACATATTCAGTGATGCTGGATGTTCCAACATCATTGTATTATGACATTACCAGACACATATTCAGTGATGCTGGATATTCTAACATCATTATATTATGACATTACCAGACACATATTCAGTGATAGTGGATGTTCTAACATCATAATATTATGACATAACCAGACACATATTCAGTGATGCTGGATGTTCCAACATCATTGTATTATGACATTACCAGACACATATTCAGTGATGCTGGATATTCTAACATCATTATATTATGACATTACCAAACACATATTCAGTGATGCTGGATGTTCTAGCATCATTGTATTATGACATTTACCAGACACATATTCAGTGATGCTGGATATTCTAACATCATTATATTATGACATTACCAGACACATATTCAGTGATGCTGGATGTTCTAACATCATAATATTATGACATTACCAGACACATATTCAGTGATGCTGGATGTTCTAACATCATAATATTATGACATTACCAGGCACATATTCAGTGATGCTGGATGTTCTAACATCATAATATTATAACATTACCAGACACATATTCAGTGATGTTGGATGTTCTAACATCATGATATTATGACATTACCAGATACATATTCAGTGATGTTGGATGTTCTAACATCATAATATTATAAAATTACCAGACACATATTCAGTGATGCTGAATGTTCTTACCTCATTGTATTATGACATTACCAGACACATATTCAGTGATGTTAGATGTTCTAACATCATTGTATTATGACATTACCAGACACATATTCAGTGATGTAGGATGTTCTAACACCATAATATTATGACATTAGAGACACATATTCAGTAATGTTGGATGTTATAACATCATTATATTATGACATCACCAAACACATATTCAGTGATCTTGGCTGTTCTAACATCACTGTATTATGACATAACCAGACACATATTCAGTGATAGTGGCTGTTCTAACATCATAATATTATGACATAACCAGACACATATTCAGTGATAGTGGCTGTTCTAACATCATAATATTATGACATAACCAGACACATATTCAGTGATGCTGGATGTTCCAACATCATTGTATTATGACATTACCAGACACATATTCAGTGATGCTGGATGTTCTAACATCATTATATTATGACATTACCAGACACATATTCAGTGATAGTGGATGTTCTAACATCATAATATTATGACATAACCAGACACATATTCAGTGATGCTGGATGTTCCAACATCATTGTATTATGACATTACCAGACACATATTCAGTGATGCTGGATTTTCTAACATAATTATATTATGACATTACCAAACACATATTCAGTT
>NC_056750.1:20555029-20580029 GCF_019279795.1 Protopterus annectens
TCAGTTAAATTCGAGTTTCATTGTGCAGTGTCCCTGCATGCCTCTGACAAGAAGCCATAAAAGGATTACACTCAATTTTTTGCAAAATAACACTTAAGAGATAAAATCAGCAATAAAAGTTAAACCAGAAATAGGTAATTATTGCCAAGCCAAAAATAATATGGTATTTCTTACGGATTTGTTCTTTACAACATCACAAGCGTGGCATACTTAAGGGAACAAGGTAACACCAATAAATGTTCACACAAAAGTGTCTGCTCGTGCATAGCAAATGTATTTAGCACTCAGGATATAGGAGAATGACCAGGTCATGCACAATAAATGCTTTTGGCACTCAGGATATGGGAAAATGACCATGTGCACCATTCCATACACACAGTTAAATGCATCTTTTTTTAAATGACAGTAGTTCTGAAGGAAACCAATTTCCAAGATCATATTTTTCCCAAGCAAAGTTTACATTTTCCTTTGCATCCAATTTCAGTAAGCAGAACTAAACAATACAGTCTTTGTTAATGCTCCGTTGATTGTGGACTGGCATAATTTTCAAGAAGGTATATATTGCCATAAGGAACAGTGGTATATAGAGGGCACCTGTCCCAGTTCTAACCCAAAGAGGATGGGGACAGTATAAAAAAAATCTGAGAGCTTCCAAGTTGTTATTAAATGACTGTGATCACTTACTTATTTTATTGACATTTGTTAACCAGGTTAGTCCAGCTGAGCCAGGAGCCCATTTTCAGTGGAGACCGGAGGAGAAAAGCTCCAAAACAAAAAAATATATACATTTACAGAGGACAATATCTCCAAAAAGGTAACAATTTTACAAAAAGATAAAACAAACACGTGCATAGAGAAATTGTGCCATAAGAAAACAGTTCCATATCATTGAAGCAGACAGAAATTGTTACAAAAGAATACAGTAAATGAAGTATATTGCTCAAACAGTCAAGGGTATTAACAAAAAACCCAAGTGTTTTGTTTTAGTTTTTTTTTTTTTGCAAAGAAACTTCTGCCTTTTTAAATAACTTGCTTAAAAAAATAAGTGCGATAGTACAAGTGATCACGTAATGCCACCTTGTAAAACTGTCAAACTTGTTTTTAAAGGTTTAGTGGTGCTGCAGTAGCGTTGTTGCCTCACAGTAAGACGTTGTCCTGTTCGATTCTCAGCTAGAGCGTCTTGTGTGTGGAGACATGCGTGAATGGGCGTACCTTCGTTGAAGGTTGTGCGTCAGGGCCGACAACTCGGCACGTAAAAATCTACTGCCAATCATTAGCGGACCGGAGTTCGGCTGTGGCGACCCCTAACTGGGAAAAGCCGAAAGACACAACAAGAGCATCTAAGTACAATTGGGTATGTTATGCAGAGTACCAAATTCAACTGCTACAGTTCTGAAGGTTCACAACAATTTCAAAGGCATGGCTGCTAAAAGTCAGTTTTCTCAGCAATCTTCATTTCACTGAACAGACCTAAACAGCAGTCTTTTTTTAAATGAGCTGATAACAGTCTTTAGGAAGCGCACACACATTTAATTACAGTCACACCTGTTAATTACAGTCACTGCCATCCAGGAACAGCAGACTTTTCTCACAACTACTTTCAAAGCAGACCTACAGAACTACACTTGTTAAACACTATTCTTTATTAACATAAAATTCAGCAGGGCAAAAACAGCACTTTCAAGAGCCAACTATAAAAATGAGATGGGCAACAGTTATGTTGTCTTGTTTACTGTTTAATGTACACTTCTAAGCAATATAATTTCTACAAAAGTCTCAAGAGACTGTTACTATAGCAATAACCTGCTCGGTGTGGTAATGGATTACCACGGTTGGCGTGGTTTGGTCCCGAGGCCGAGGGACCAAACAAAGCCAACCGTGGGTAAATACAGCATTACCCACACCCAGAAGTGGGTTATTGCTATTATACCGTGTGTGTTCTCCACCCTATTTTCATTTCAGGCTTGATAAAGCTGGTCTCAAAGCACAAAGCTCAGGTGATATACACAAGGAACACAAAAGGAGGAGATGCACCTGCAGGGGAGGAATCTTGAACAGGTGGGTACAGAACAGCTGTCAGCATTACTGGAGATTTGATTGTCTTGAAAGTCTGAGTAAATTTTATAATGGTTTTAATTTACTCTTGGTGTTTTGTTAGTCGCCCATTCTATGCTGCTCACTTGATGAAAGGAAGTTACTTTATTTTTATTAACAAAAAAAAAAAAAACTCTGCCAAGATCACTTGGTAAGGGCAGTCAGTGTCTTAATTGAAATGTAATTGAACAGACCAGATTCACTGAATTTTAATCTTGTTTTTTATCTGGTCTTCAGTAATGTTTTGTGTGGAATAATGTCTTGTCTCTTGGCAGCCTCATTTCTTTACTGCCATTGGTCTGATTCTCCAGACCTAATTGACTCTGGGACATAAAGGATTTGGTGAGGTTAATATGTATGCTGCAGAGTTGAATTTTTGTGGTTACGTTTGATATGTGGTACCAAATGATGCATTGTTAGACTTGATTGAAAATTATGATTTAGAATGCAAAGTTTGTGTTGATCCCCAAATAGTGTTCTGGGGTGGTGGTATTCATACTCAAGTACTTTACCACCTAGGCTTTGGTTTCACACTTTTTTTTACCCTTAGCAGCAGCTTGCAGGTGCTTCGGTCTGATCCAGATCTTGGGATTTAAATATGAACTGCAATATAAGGTGTGGTCAGTATTTATGTATTTATGTATTCTAATGTATTCTCTGTTGGAGGACATAGGGCGTGCACACATTTTACCCTGAAAAAACATTTTGAGGCTGTCAATACTGTTGTGCATTGTAATCGAAATTTTCACTGCTCATATTGCAGATACACCGGTCTAAAGAGAGGAAACTTTTTTTAACTGAGCTTAATCATATCATTTAAAAATGTAGGTATTAGATGGGAACATTCACTTTTTAAAAGAGTCCGGTTTGAATTGTTACTTACACCACAAAATGAAGTTAAGATGGCACCTTACAAGCATTTGAGAGAAGTTCATTTCTCTGCCCGAAAAGCAGTTCTGGCTAAAAGAATCAAGCGTCTTTGTTTATCTTGGTATGTGATTCTGAAGTTGTCAGTAAAACTTGTTACTGTAGAAGCTTATATTTTCCCTTAAATATACTTTGTTTTGCATTATAGTCTTTTAAAAAAAAAAAAAAAAGTTTAAGAAAATTGTCTTGAAATTACAGGGTTGGCAAGTTACATTTTTTGGCTAACTGTGTGCATTCTCTCTGGGTTTTATAAAGTACAAATTCCACCTTACTGAACTAGAGTAGTCCAGTGTCAGAGTTGCTGATCCCTGGGCTTTGTTTTTAGTTCCTGTTACTGATCCATTGCCTTATTAGGAAGGAGGGAAGTTTCTTTGCTTACCAGTGGGAGTGGGAAGCACTGAGCAGCCTTTTTGTCCGAATTGGTGAAGTTTCAGCCAGAAACTAGTAGTCTATTGGTCGTTTTGGGCCAATTCCTAGCTCCTTTCAGCCCCCTGCTATAAAACACGCTAAACACGCGTTTTCCAGCTTGTACCAACTCAGCACAGATCCTCGTGGTGGCCTGCAGAGTGATCCAAGCAGCAGAGAGCTAAAGAGTGACTTTCTACCAGATATAAGTATTTTTTGTGGCTTTCCCACTGTTATTAAGCTAGCGACTGCATTTCGCCTGTTTTACTGCTACTTTAAGTGATTTCTGCATTTTACACCGTTTATTGCACTTTAAGTTACTAATTGTTGCAAATTGTTTCTGTAGGCTACACACTAAAGTGTGCTAGCCGATTTACAGCATTTATAGCATTTATTGTCTGTTTTTTCCTTATCTCTGTAATAAAACAAAAAATCTCTTGTTTTCCCGCCTTACTGAACTAGAGTAGTCCAGTTTCAGAGTTGCTGATCCCTGGGCTTTGTTTTTAGTTCCTGTTACTGATCCATAGCCTTATTAGGAAGGAGGGAAGTTTCTTTGCTTACCAGTGGGAGTGGGAAGCACTGAGCGCCTTTTGTCCGATTTGGTGAAGTTTCAGCCAGAAACTAGTAGTCCATTGGTCGCTTTTGGGCCAATTCCTAGCTCCCTTCAGCCCCTGCTATAAAACACGCTAAACTGTACTGCTGATCTAACCAGCATATCCTACAACTGAAAAGTTCATCTCTACTTGATTCCCAAGTAGACTATTCTCTATCTGTAAAGCCTAGCACTTACTCCTACAGTACTTGCACCTTGATAAAGCACTCTTATTATAGATAGTACCCCACCAGCCTAAAACCCACTTCCCCCGGAGTCCTTTGAAAGTCTCTATCTACTACTTCTAGTATGTCGAGGGATCAGTTGCTAGTGTCCTCTCCAGCTCAACTGGTGAACCTGGGAATATTGAGGCAATGTTACAATTGCCTTATGTACACAGACAATCCTCTCCTTCTCCCACAAAACACAAATACATGCGAGAGATGCAACTATACGGCCAAACTGGAGGCTGAGCTCTCTCAACATAGGACTGGCAAGACCAGACAGGAGGAGAAGGTAACCACACACAATACATACCCAGTCACACATGGCACCATCATAACTTCAAATCATACACATACTCACACAAAGACATACTCGGAGGCTCTGATCAAAAATTTACCAAAACAGCAGAGGCCACCAAAGCAGACACCCAAACAACTACCACCTCACGACCCAACACATGTAACACATAGACCACACAGTCAGAGTGTCAAACAGCCACAGCCCTTAAGGCCAAACAAAATGCCAGACACACTTGTCATTGGTGATTCCATAGTCAGACACACTGACGTCCCGCTCACCAGACTGAGTAAGGAGAAGGTCACAGTAAGCTGCCTGTCGGGCGCTAGAATCCGCCACATAACGCAAGCACTCAGGTCTCTCAACAGCAGGTACAAGTACGACTCAGTCATTGTCCACGCTGGTGTCAACGACCTGAGACGCCTCCTTGGACTACATGAAAAGGGACATTGAGGAGCTCTCTGATTATGTAGCCCAGGCAGGTATGACCCTGACCTTGAGCAGTATCCTACCTTCACCTAGAATGATGCCACAATACAGTGATAAGATGATCAGCTTTAATAATTGGCTTAAATTCTGGTGTCATTCAAAGGGGATCAATGTCTGTCTGCCTGGGATGACATGCTGGACAAGCCACGCTGCCGCAAGGGACGGCTTGCACCTGTCACCCTGGGCTTCCGGATATTGGCAAAGGCTCTTGCCACCCCATAGTGCCTTTTTAGGCAAGGCTCAAATTCTAAACCTACCACCCTAGAACACCAAAAAGGAAAAAACTAAGGGTAATGCTGCTCAATGCCAGAAGTCTCAATCTCAAGATGCACGCACTCGAGGCCCTTCTCAATATGGAGAACATTGATGTCTGTGCTGTGACAGAAACCTGGTTCAAGGCTCCTGAGAGCACCCCAGCACTAACAGGTTTCACCTCATATCATGCGTTCCGGCCCCAAAATCCGGACAACACCAAGAAAGGAGGGGGGGTGTCCATATTCATAAAGGACACCCACACCTCAAGGTTGGTGGCAACGCACGATGCATCGGAGACCATCCAGGTGCGATTAACCATAGGCAAGACTGCTCTGCAGTTTGTAGCATGTTACAGGCCACCCTCTCAAACTCAGGAAACTCACATGGCCTTCCTGAAAACATTGGAGAGGATAAATGTATCTCCAAACACCATCATACTAGGTGACTTCAACTACCCTAATATAGACTGGGAACACTACTCAAGCCCTCTAACCCAAAGATTCCTGGAGTTCATAAACTCAAATGCCATGGAACAACTAGTCACCATCCCCACAAGAGGAGAAAACATACTTGATCTCATCATCACGAACATGGGATCAAAATGTTCAACACCGGAAGTATACCCCTCACTGGTGAGATCAGATCATAAACTAATCTCGCTGGAGGTCCTCATCCCGCCCCCACCTGAAACAAAAAAGACCACAGTGAAAAACTTCTCAAAAGCCGATTTCACACTTCTAAAAACTAGTGTGGTCTCCTTTAAGGCCCCTGAGCCAGTGGTAAACATTACTCAAACCGCTGAATCACTTACAAATGCCTTCTACCAGCACCTACAGGACTGCATGGATCAGGCAATCCCAAACAAAACTAAGACTCTCTGTACCAAAGGCAAGCGTCCAGTCTGGTGGACCCCAGCCATAAACAAGCTCTAAAACAAAGGAGGAAGCTACTACAAGATAGAGCAAAATCCTTGAAAGGTAAGACACCTTTGATCATTATAAGTAAAAAACTAAGAGCTCTCATAAAATCATCCAAGGCAAATTTTGAGAGAAAAATCGCCAAGGACTCTAAAGACAATCATAAGGCCTTCTTTAGCTATGTTAGAAACCTAGGAGGAAACTCCCAGATATGCTCAGAATTAGTTCAAAATGATGTGAAAATTACTGAACCTACACACATTGCTAACATACTGGCTGACAGGTTCAGTGCAAACTTCTCCCCAAAAGGAGAGATATCTATTCCAGAGGATTGTAGCCCCCCAAACATCTCCAACGCCCAGGTGAGAACTGCCCTCACCAAGGCAAAAAACACAGCATCCATGGGACCGGATGGTGTCCCCGGCTGTGTGCTTCATGAACTCAACGAGGAATTAAACCCACAGTTAGGACAGCTGTTTAATCTTAGCCTCACCTCAGGATACGTACCAAGGAGTGGCGCACGGCGACTGTGGTCCCACTTCATAAGGGCGGTGCCTCCACAGACCCTGGAAATTACCGCCCCATTAGCTTGACAAGCCTTATCTGCAAAGCCATGGAGAGGATCATAATGGAACTCATAAATAAAGACATAGGGAACCTTGCAGACTTTGGATCCAACCCAGTTTGGCTTTGTCAAAGGCAGATCCTGCCTCTTAAACTTGGTTGACTTTTTCGAGACAGTCACCAAGGCCATTGATGAGGGAAAGGCAGTCCATACAGCCTACCTCGACCTGGCAAAGGCCTTCGACACAATACCCCACTCAGGTATCATCGAAAAACTCATCAGCTTGAATGTAAACCCATACATCACAAGATGGGTTGCAAACTGGCTAAGTGACAGAACCCACAGGGTCAGAGTTGCTGGAGCCATGTCAGACTCAAAGCCTGTCACAAGTGGTGTCCCACAGGGCTCAGTCCTGGGTCCACTCTTGTTCGGCATCTACTTTTCTGAAGTACAAGCAAACACAGGAGGGTTATGGCTGACAAAGTTTGCAGATGTCTGCAAACAGGAAGCCATAGTCGAAAACACATCTGACACAGATATCCTCCAGAAGGGCCTCACAGAAATGGATAACTGGTGCCAGAGCCATGGCCTGAAGTTAAACGCCAAAAAATGCATAGTCATACCCTTCGGGAAAAACAAGGTTACCCCTAGCTACCATATAGGTGGCAATCCACTGAGCACAGAAAAAGTCATCAGGGATCTGGGGACCCAAGTTGACAGTAGCCTTCGCTTGACACTCATGTTGCTAAAGTAGTTAGGAAAACCTTCTATATCGCCCACCTGATCATGAAGGGATTCACATCTAGATCAAGGGAGGTCATCGTCCCCTGTACTCATCACTCATTAGACCTATGATTGAGTACAATGCCCGCTCGAATGTATCTGACCAGACACCTGATGCAGCTTGAAAGGCCCCAAAAGTTCCTCACCAAAAGGATAAAGGGTCTCAAAAATATGTCTTATGCTGCCCGACTGAAAGAACTCCAGCTCTATTCAGTCTCATACCGCTTGCTCAGAGGTGACCTGTGCCTGACATATAAGGCCATGTCAAACCCAGATTTGATGAATATGCTTCACCTCAAAAATCTAGATCCCTCAGAACCACAAGGGCGGGAGACTTAAACCTTGACACGGTTATAAATAGAACGTGCTGGAGGGACAGATTCATCACCCAGAGACTCCCTATGCTGTGGAACAAAATCCCGGTACATGTGAGGCAGAGCACCTCGCTGGCCTTGTTCAAGAGGAATCTTGACCAATGGATGGGAGATCGCAGATATACCCCAGGGATTACTTCAGTGTCACTGCTTGACAGAGGCACAGAAAAATGATAGGCATAGTTTTTATTCAAACTAAAGGGGTGGCGAAAGCCACATAACTATGGGCTAGGCTTATAAATGCCCTTGGGCAGATAGGTTCATAGGTTCATAGGTTCATACTAGGCTATTATTTAAGAAAAGAAACTATTACTTTTCTTAAATAATGGCATAGTATAATGCCCGTTTACTGCCCTTCTGCAGATGTCTGGCATCCGCGGCAGTTCTGATGTACTGCGTGCCTGAGAAAGCAAGATCTCCGTTGCTTTTTTTTTTTTTTTACTGTTTTCGCTATGTTAAATGGGTTTAACATAGCGAAACAGTAAAAAAAGCAACGGAGATGTCCGCTGTTTATTTTAAAACTGTCTCGCTATGTTAAACCCATTTAACATAGCGAACAGTAAAAAGCAACGGAGATCTTGCTTTCTCCGTTGCTTTTAAAACCTGTCTGCTATGTTAAATGGGTTTAGCATAGCGAGACAGTTAAAATAAGCAACGGAGATCTCCGTTTATTTTAAAGCTGTCTCGCTATGTTAAACCCATTTAACATAGCTTGACAATGTTTAAAAGAGTTATACTAATGGAAAAAAGTCCGGGTAACCGGACCTTTTTCCATTAGTATAACTCTATTTACAATGTGCACGCTGGCCAATCAGCGTGCACGTTTTGGGGGGGGGGGTCATGGTATAATTTGTAATTTATCTCTACTTCACATGGACCAAGGCACACAATTAGTGGATACTGCAATAAACAGCCTGGCGATTACAGAGGACCCTTGGTGACTAGTGTCACCTAGGTATAAAATCTAGGTGGAGTATTACTCACTGGTGTAGGTTAGGCTATGCTGCCTTTTGGTGCCTTACTGTTTGGATCCTGGGCAAATAAAACATTGGCTCAAAGGTACCGATTACATTGGCCCAAAGGTACTGATTAGTCACAAAAATCAGCTTGAGTTAGATGGCTGTGGTCCTATGAGTGTAAACTAAGTGAAAAGATAACTATGATCTCTATCTTTTTTCCGAAAGATTTAAAGGCAAATGAGTGTTGGTTAGATGTTCTAGTTACAATCAGAGTTGACTTGGTCTTACAGGAGGCTGTGCACCAAATCGGGACTCTCCTATTAATCTTGGATTGGTGGGTTAAACCTTTATTGTCAGAGCCAAGGAGGTGAGTCCATCCAGGTTTGCTTGTTAAATAACAGCCTGAAATGTTAACCAATCAGGTATCAAAGAATTAAGTCACATTTACATATAACATTACATATTGTTAATCAAATCAAGTAAGAATTAAGTCACATTTACATATTTCATTAAGATGCTGTTGCTACAGAACCAGGAGTTTTACTAGTATAAAAGGAAGTTATGAAGATTGAAAAGAAAGTCACAAAAACGTGTCCGCTCCGCTTTCGGCCATAATCGTAGGTGACTGGTTAGTACACATCTAAGTCGTGCAGCGCCTTCATAAACACCTTCTTCCGATCTGCCATTATAACATTAATCTTTTGGGGAGATTCTAGGTGGAAAACAGAAATGAGGGCAATAACATTTTAAACACAATTACCAAGTGGGGGTGGTGGGGGGTTGGTCGAATTATATGAATAGCCAAGAGAGGAGGAAAATAGTAAAATACTTGCATTAGTAAAAACAGAGACAGGATCAGAGAGGTAAAGAGGGTTAAAGTGTAGCTTACTGAAACGAGGAGACACTGGGATGAGTGGGGAATGGCAAATAACAGAACCTACAGTAATAATAGAAATAGGGCTGGGAACTCAGGACTACCTCACAGAAGGGGGGGGGGGGGTGCCCTGCAGAGCAAACAATGAGGAATATAAAAGGACACGGAAATAAACTTAAAACTCAGGAGCATTGTAATTAAAGAACAGTCTGTCAAATAAAGATGCGATCAGAGAACATTCAAAAAACAAAGGTAAAGACATGCATGATACCCTCTCTAAAACTCACGCTGTGAAATCCAGTAGGTTAGTGTGTCACTTATCCATTGTGGGAGCTTTATATATGATCTCTATCTATGGAACAGTAGCTCAGCAAGTACTGCTGAAGCTATAAGGCTAAAGTCAAGCCTGTATTTCAGATAACGATAATTCTTGTGGTCGAGTTTACGGAGCTTAAGGACCAGAATGACAGACACTGCTGTGTTGAGTCCTGTTTTATTTTCTGGCTTGTAGCCTGATCTGCCAGCTGAGTTCCCTTTTTTTTTCCAGATAGTCACTGGTGTTGCCGTTGAATGGGGTATCCAGTATCTGGTACAGGATATGAAAAAGAAACTTGTTGTGGCCTGTCTTTTTCTGAGCATTTACTGACAAGGGGTTGGATGTCATGACAGTGTTTTGCTGCCCTAGTTTTTAGTTTTATAGTCTTCCCCATGTAGAACGCCTTGCATTTAGTGCACTCTGCCCTTAGACTACTCTCTAGGAGTTGCAGTTGCCAAGATGGTGCACTTGGTATACTTTGTGATTGTTGGGGGTAGATAAAAGCATCCTTATTACCCACATAGTTGCAGAATGCACAAGGTGGGTTGCTGCATGAGTAGGTTACTCCCTCTTTTCACTGTACTGATTGCGTCCTCTTTTGGAAGTAAATTTAGGTTGGGATGGAAATAGCTGGCCGATGGTCCTGTTTTTGGTTAGAATGGACTAGCTGTCCATGATGATGTTCTTTATTTCCTGGTAGTCCACAGAGCAGCCGAGGATCATATTCCACTCCCACCTTTGTTGACCGTTGGGTAGCTTTGATCCACTTTGTAACTCTTTGTGGGTTGTGCCCCATGGAAAGTAGTAAGGGTTCACTTCTGGTTTTCTTCTCAATAATGGGGTAAAGATGCTGTTGAGGAATTTGTCGCTGTAGCCCCTGGCCAGGGAATCCCTCTGTAGCTCTTGGATGTTGTTGGTGAACTTCTCTAGTTCTTTGGATATCCTAGCTATCCTAAGACCCTGTGACTTCACTACATTACACTTCAACCTGTAAGGATGCAATCCTGTAGTGCAGGAGCATGTTGACCCTGGTAGGTTTACAGTAGAGGTCATTAGTGAGGGAATCCTTGTCCTGAGTTTTGCCGATGGTGACGTCCAAAATATCTAGGATATCCAGGTCATGTTTTGTGGTAAATCTAAGGAAGTCAGTGGACTTATTGATTTGATGGGTGGGGGGGGGGATCACTGATTTGGTCCTGACTGCCTTTCCAAATGAGGAATAAGTCATCAACGAAGTGCAGGTAGCACCCCATGTGTCATAAAATGGAGAATCGTAGACCTAGTCCTTCTCCCATTTCCGCATGGCCATGTTTGCTAGGCTGGGAGCCATGGCCATCCTCATGGCTATACCTGTGGTATATGCTGGACTACGGTGTCACCAAATCTGAAGAAATTATTCTCAAGGAGTAGGGCGAGTAGCTTCTCCAGGACTCCCGTGGGAGTGCTGTGTAATCCCTTTGGTATGCTTCAATGACAGAATTACTGCAGTATTGGTGAGGTAGTACTGTGTATAGCAATTCTACGTCAATGGTGACAAGGATGGATTCCTAGTGGATGGTCAGGTCTTTGATTTTTTTGGAGGAAATCTATAGTGTCTAACATGAAAGAGCAGTTGTTTTCAGCAGCAGGCTTGATGGTTGCTTCTAGGTAGATGGCTATGGGTTCAGTGATGGATCCACCACTGGCCACCACTATATGGGGTTTGGTTATGCCAAAAAACTGTGGTAATCTTGGGTGGGTGACCTAAACACACACAACTTCCTCTGTTTCTCTAGCATCCCCAGAATTTTGGTTCCTAAAGGCAGTAAGCAAATAAATATACAAAAATATTCTAATTCAAAATCCTAACAGCACCTCAATGGGTTTTTCCTTCGGCTTTCCAGTAATTAAATCAATGCAATGGCAGGAAGCCTGCCTTTTATTCAGAGAGATCTATCATTTCCATCACTAATTCAAGCTAATAATTTTCTTTTCTATAATACATGTAACACTAACCACACATTACATGGCATACGATCACTGATTTACTTCTTTATAAACTGTCTGGGAGTCAGTGCAAAGGTTTAAGGATACCAGCTGTTAATGAGTCCGCGGTTTGACTCCCTCATTCTCCATTTGTCTACTGTTCACTTAAATAGATAGTGGTGAAAATGGCAGATTGAGCTAGGCTCATAAATGGTCTTCTGTCTATGAACTTAAGGCTGTACCTTCAGGCACTCAGATTTTCTGTTTTCTAAACTGTGCTCTCTACTCCTTTCTCCATTAAACCCAGACCGTTACTAATCTCATCTTACTTAATGGAGCTTAACGGCTTCAGCAACTTACAAAAACCACTCCGTGAAAAACAGTTTACCACAGGTAAGTCTTTTCATTCACAGCACAATTGAATTTCATCAGAACTAAAAACATTCACACACAACACTGTTAATAAACATATCTTTAGCCACATAATCCATACATCCAATTAATAAAACAAGAAGTTATGTACTCACCATATCGTTCGATGTATGTAGTCCATCTCGCCTCACATTCTTACCCGTGGGTTCGGAGCCGAATATCGTCTCCGACTCGGACGATTTTTACTAGCTCAAAGTCTCTCATTGGCTGGGCTAAGAGTGTATCCCAAGATGCACTGCTCCCTATCCCCAGATCTAGTTTGCTGCGAAACAATGTATACACTACATACACACCTCACATGCATATAAAAACAGTCACTAAGGAAAGGGACTCAGCAGGTGACAACCTGTACTCAATCTTATGCTCCAAATCCTCCAGGCAGGGGGAAGGTGGGAGGGCAAGTAAGAATGTGAGGTGAGATGGACTACATACATCGAACGATATGGTGAGTACATAACTTCTTGATGTTATGTAGTCCTATCCTCGCCTACATTCTTACCCGTGGGACAGCGTCCCTAGCACCTACATCCTGGGTGGCTCCTAGGAAAATACTCCGGAGAACTGTGGACCCAAAGGAAGATCTGCCCCTGGAAACCACGTCCAATTTGTAATGAGAAACAAAGGTGTGGGGAGAAGCCCAAGTAGCTGCAGCACATATATCATCCATTGACAATCTAGCTTGATAGGCTGTGGATGTGGAAACAGCCCGCGTAGAATGTGCCTTGACTGGAAATGGCAAATTTTTGTCTCCTGCCTGATAGATAAAAAGAGATGCAACTGGCTATCCATCTAGACAGTGTAACCTTGGATATTAGAGAACACAATCGGTTTTCCGAAAAGGACACAGAGTTGGTCAGACTTCCGGATATCCTTTGTCCGGTGTAGATAGAAGTGTAATTGTCTATGCACATCCAATTGGTGAAATCTACATTTTGCCTTGTTAGAGAAGTGTGGAAAGAATACTGGCAGCTCAATGGACTGATTAATGTTAGACACAGAAGCCACTTTGGGAAGAAACGATGGGTTTGGTCTGAGAGAGACCCTATCTTTGTGAAAGATTAAATATGGGGGCTTGATGGAGAGGGCTTGAATTTCCGAGACCCGCCAAGCTGAAGCGATTGCTATTAAAAAAGCTGTTTTCCATGTTTTTAACTCACAGGTAGCTGCAGGTTCAAAACATGGCAGTGTGAGTGCTTGCAGAACAAAATTGAGGTCCCAGAGCATGACGGGTTCGGACACTGGGGAACGAAGTAAAAGGGTATCTTTTAGGAATGCTTTGCATAGTCTGTGGGTCATAAGACTAGGTTCTTTCGCTACATGGAAATTAGATACTACCACCAGTTGGACTTTGATGGTGGCTGATGCGGATCCCTGATAGAAAAGCATTGACAAGAATTCCAGAAATGAATCTATCGGGGCTGTATAAGGATCAATACCTCTAGAATGAGCCCAGATGGAAAACCTTTTCCATTTGCTAGAGTAAATCTTCCTAGTGGATGGCTTATGGGAAGACGACAGAATATGGAACCAATCCGGTGAAAAAATTATGATGTCTGACTAGCGATGGAAGTGGAGTAGCCAGGCTGTCAACCGGAGAGTCCTCAGAGAGGGGTGGAACTGTCCCGACATGTGTGTCAGCAAATCTGGTCGAGGGTCCAGAATCCAAGGAGTGTCCACAACGTATGGTTGAAGAAAGGGAAACCATACTTGACGAGGTCAATGAGGGGCAATCAGAATCATTCTGCTTCCCAAGGATTGAGCTTTCTGATTCACCCGAGAGAAGGGGAAAAGGAGGGAAAGCATAAAGCAGAACGGAGGGCCAATCATTAACCAGAGCGTCCCTGGGTGACTCCCCCTGTGGGGGGATCAGAGTGAAGTAGTTGCTGCATTTTGCATTGAGAGGGCTGGCAAATAGGTCGCAGCAAGGCTGACCTCATCTGCTGAAGATTCACTCTGCAACCAGGCGATTCAGGGACCATTCATTAGGCATAAGTATTGCTCTGCTTAGCCTGTCCGCTATTACGTTGGACTTCCCCGGAATGTGCGTTGCCACCAGGAACCGTTGGGAAGCTATTGCCAAATTCCACACTCGCATGGCCTCTCTGCATAGGGGGTATGATAGTGTCCCCCCTTGCTTGTTGAGATACACTTAGACAATATGTCAGTAGTGTGGTATCGCAACAGTCCCTAGAGGAAGAACTTCCTGAAGTGCCTGCAACGCAAGAAGCACTGCTCTCATCTCTAGGACATTTATATGCGAATGTATCTCGTGCTCTTGCCATGTGCCTTGGACTGTCCTGCCGAGATAATGCCCCCCCCCCCAATCTGGGAGGCGTCAGTGGTCACCGTGGCAACAGAGACGGGAGGAACGAAGGGCTTTCCCCTGTTCAAATTGCTGGTTCACAGCCACCAACGGAGATCCTGCTTGCACCTGTCTGTGATTAAGATGGGATGAGATAGTGGAAGTCTTTGTAGAGACCACTGGACAAAGAGGAGCCACTGAAGAAGTCTCATGTATAATCTCGCTAAAGGGACTAGCATGATAGTCGCTGCCATGGTCCCTAGGAGTTGTAGAACCACTCTTGCCTGCGCTTGTCTGAGTGGCATCAGTATTTGAATTTGTCGTTGCAATACCATGATCCTTTCTTGTGGTAGAAATGCTCGCATGTGTCCAGCTCTGCTCCTATAAAGGTGACACGCTGTGAGGGCAATAAGGCAGATTTTTTTTCCAGTTTATCGTTATGCCCAATTGGTGACCTAGACTGATGGTAGCGTCCTTTGTTTGAACTAGTTGATGCCTGGTGGGGGCAGTAAGGAGCCAGTCGTCCAGGTATGGAAACACCTGGAATCCTTGACGTCTCAAGTGAGCAGTCACCACCGCCATGCATTTGGTGAACACCCTGGGGGCTGTGGTGAGACCAAAGGGCAGGGCTCGAAACTGGAAGTGACTGGCTCCCAGCCGGAAGCGTAGGTGACTCCTGGATGCTTTGTCCATTTTGATATGGTAATAAGCATCCTTGAGATCGATGAAGCACATCCAAACTTCCTCTCCCAACAATGGGAGAATTGACTGTAGAGTGACCATATGGAACTTGGACTTGTGTACGTAATTGTTGAGTTTACTGAGATCTAGTAAGGGTCTCAGTTCCCCTGTTCTTTTCGGCACCAAAAAGAATCTTGAGTAAGTCCCTAATCCGATTTATTCGGAGGGGACTGGTTGGATGGCTCCTTTTTCCAGCAGCTGAGACACCTTTGAGGCTGCTTGATCCCTTTGCCTGGGTGGAACGTCTGGGATTTTTCTTATTGGCGGGGGTATTGAAGAGAATGGGATGAGGTAACCTCCGGAACCTATCCTTAGTACCCTTTGGTCTCGGGTGATGCTCTCCCAAGCTTCCGGGTATAAGGAAATTCGACCCCCGACTGGCTCCGGATAAGCACAGTCGGGCACATCCTCAGAAGTGAGAGTATAGAGAGCCATGAAAGGAGTCACGGTCTCCCAAATTGAGGGGGGCCCCCTCTGCCTCTGGGGTGACATCTTCCTGAGTAACCCCCCCCTCCCCTGCCTCTGGAGGGGAGTTCACCTTGTGCGGCAGGGAAGAACCTCTGTGATTTCTTGAACCACATCTCACCCCCCCCCCCCTGCTGGGCCTTGGGATAAGGCCTAAAAGGAAGGGAAAAACGGACCCTAACGGCAGACAGGGTCTTTCCCTCTTGCTCGCACCTGGTGAGCGTGTCTTTCACCTTGGTCCCAAACAAGGAGGAACTGTCAAAAGGGGCGTCAGTGAAGGAAGACTTGAAGGCCTCCGCGAAGTGACACAGGCGTAACCAGGCTTGCCTTCTAAGGGCAACCCCTGAACTCGCCGCCCTGCTCGCTCCTTCGGCCGCATATGAGATGAGCCGCGTGGACGAGTTAGTGATGGAAGTGAGGGTAGAAACCTGTGCGTTAACCATCTGAGCTACCGCCTCAGGTATGTTACCCGTAAGAGAATCTCCCAGTTCTATGAGGAGATCTCTCTGGAGCGGAGTGAAGTGAGATAAATAATTCAACGACCGTAAGGTGAAGGTTGCTGAAGACAGGGTATGCTTCCCATACCGGTCCATGGTCCTAGACTCCTTGTTAGGAGGATGGACCGATGAAGATACGGCAACTTCCTTCTGGGTGGCTGCCGCCACCACCATGGCATCTACTGGGACTCCTTTTGATTGAAATTCTTCCCCCTGGGGTGCAGACAGGAACTTGTTGGGACGCCTGGGCACGGGCTCTACAGAATCAGGATTTTCCCACACTCTTCAACAAATGAGGTCAAGCAGCTCATCCAAGGGTGGAGACACCCAGGAGGCGGAAAGTTGAGCGCCAAAAGCCTTAAGGAATACTCACTCCTCCTCAGAAGGGGTTTTGGAAGGCCAGCCTCCTCTGTTTCAGTATCTCCAGGATGTCGGAGAAGGAAACATCATCAGAGGAAGACTTTGGGTCCCTTCGGATTCCTCGAGGTCAGTATCGGAGGGGAGAGACTCATCCTGGGAGTCTTATGTGCTTCCTCTTGCACAATTTCTTTCTAGGGGGCTCCTCAGGCAAAAACTCTGAGAGACCCTCAGAAGGTTGGGGACCACTCATGGGGGTGTCCTTAGGGCCGGGCGCTCTGCTGTCCAAGGACAGGTGAGTGTCAGAGGCTCTCACCGGGGTGGTGGGTGACGGAATGACCGACTCGGGTGATGTAACCGACGATCTCGCCAGCGCGCTCCGCATGGCCTCGAAGGCAGGTCCTCCCAGATCTGAGAACCGACCAGCCTCTGAGGCCACGACCGGGGGGGTCCTCTGAGTCGATGCACCGAGTGGGAGACTCGGAACAGACAGTTGTCCCGAAGTATCCCCCTCGGGCCCGACCGAAGAGACCAGAGTCTCGATCCCTGTGGACAGAACCGACATGGTCGGAGCCGAAGTCGGCACCAATAAACCCAAAGGAGGTATCGGAGCCTGCACAGGAACATCACTTGGAGCGGAGCATACAGTCTCCGATGACAAGGATGTGGTCAGAGGAGGAATCATCGAAAAGTACAGTTTTGTACCTACCATAAATGTAGATGTCCGAACTGGATAGCATCTGCAGTCATAACAAGTGGGTTGTCCTGTCGTCAGGCAGCCCTTCAGTCGGCCGGATTCCAAAGTCCGGGTCCGGCTTCGGCTGATGTCGCACTCCACCCGACGTCATCTCTGTTGGTCTTCGGGTATAAAGGCATCAGCCGACGCCATTTTCCTCAGTGTTTCTTGCCCCAGATGCCAGTAGCCCTCTTGCAGGCTAAAATTTGGATAGATGCCAATGTTTCCAAATAGATAGAGGTAAACACAACAATAAGCATGTATGTACATATACACAAACAAATACACCATAAAAGACTCCCCCCCAACAGCTAGCTATTAGAAGGGTAAACACCCTAGGAGTACCACAGAGGGGATGGAGGGAGGGTAATCCTGACTGCAGATGCGATCCAGTTCGGACATCTACATTTATGGTAGGTACAAAACTGTACTATGTCCTTCATGGATGCATCTGCAGTCATAACAAGTGGGTAGAATACCATAGCCAACTAGGGGAGGAGGATAAAAAATAGATTATGGTGTGTTTAGGATCCCTTGCAGTACAGCAGTGGCAAACCCTGCTCGGGATCTGGAATATAGAGGCAAATTATAATGCTTGGCAAATGTATGCACGGAGGTCCAAGTAGCCGCCTCAATAATGTCTTTGGTTGCCACTCCTCGTAAGAAGGCTGTGGTAGTGGCTGTTGCCCTTGTAGAGTGAGGTCTTATGTTCTGTGGAATTGGTTTTCCATGGAAGGAGTAACAGAAGCGTATGCAATTTCCTATCCATTTGGAGATTGTCTGTTTGGAAATAGCTTTTCCTTCCCTTCCTGTTGCATAGGCTACAAAAAGTTGGTCAGTCTTTCTGCTATTTTTGTTCTGTCCAAGTAGTAGCGTAGCTGTCTATGTACATCCAAGGTATGCAGTATTCTTTCCCTCTGTTTTGTGGGTTCGGAAAGAAGGTAGGCAGGTGGATTGCCTGGTTTAAAGACAGTCTGGATACCACCTTAGGCATAAATGTAGGATTAGTCCTCATGGACACTCTATCTTGGTGGAAGATTAGGAAGGGTTGCACTGCCATTAAGGCCTGTAGTTCTGAAACCCTCCTTGCTGAAGTAATTGCCAGTAGGAAAGCAGTTTTCCATGACAGGTGTTGTAGGTCTGCTGTTGCTGCTGGTTCAAAGGGTGCTAGTGTCAACTTTTCTAGCACAAAGTTTAAATCCCAAGCTGGTAATGGTGGTTTCCTTGGAGGTTTTACATTCTTGATTCCTCTGAGGAATTGCCTGAGCAAAGGGTGCGAAAAAACAGGTGTATCAAAGCTGTATTCTGCTGAAATAGCTGATGCATGTATCTTGATGGAGGAGTAGGACAGGCCTGAATGAAGAAGTTCGGCCAGATACTCCAGAATGTTAGGCATATCTATGTTTGACACATCTTTTCCTCTTTCCGTACTCCAGATGACAAACCTTTTCCATTTTCCAGCATAGTTCCTTCCTGTTGAAGGTCTGCGTGCTTCAAGAATAATATCTTTAACTCTTTGGGAAAGTTCTGGAATAGCTGCTGTTATGTGATGTTCCATGCAGTCAGTTGCAAGGTTTTTAGGTTTGGATGTATGATGCTGTAGTTGTTCTGCGTTAACATCAAGGGCATCAGGGGAATTGTCCACATATTGTTCCGAGACATGCTCCTCAGTAGTGGGTACCAGTGTTGTCTTGGCCAGTTTGGAGCTATCAGGATTATCCTTGGACGTTCTTCCTTGATTTTCAGTAGTACCTTGTGTATCAGAGGAAGAGGCGGGAATGCATATGCTGTTAGGCCTTTCCAGTTGAAAGAGAGCGAATCCACTTTCCATGCTAATGGGTGGAATGTCCTTGTGCAGAATTTTTTGAGCTGGTGATTGAGAGGTGATGCGAATAGGTCTATCTGTGGCATTCCCATTTCTTTGAGATGGTCTTGAAGATGTCCGGGTGAAGCTTCCATTCGTGGGCATCCGAAGTGGTTCTGCTTAATATGTCTGCTAGGGTATTGTCTTTCCCTGGTACAAATATTGCCTGTAACTGGATGTTGTAGCTGAGTGCCAGGGTCCACAGCTCCAAGGTCATTCTGCATAGGGGGTATGAATGAGTGCCTCCCTGTTTGTTGATGTACCACATGACTGTGGTGTTGTCTGTCCTTATCATCAACTGGCCCTCTTTGAGAAATGGTTTGAACTTTTGGATTGCCAGTTTTACTGCCAGCATTTCTTTTAGGTTGATGTGCAGTTGGAGTTGATCCTGTGTCCACAATCCTTGCACGCATTTGTCCAGCATGTGGGCCCCCCATCCTAGGTCTGAAGCGCCTGTTGTGATGGTCTGGCTTGCTTGACATCTGCGAAAGGGTAGGCCTGGGTTTGACTGGCATGCCTGAGCCCACCATAGGAACTCCTGTTTTAAGCATGGAATTAGTGGGATTTCTGTTTCTAGACTGTGTCTGTGTTGGGACCATAAATTCTTTAGGTACCACTGTAGTTTTCTCATATGTAGTCTGGCAAATGGAACCAAGATTATGCATGATGCCATGAAGCCCAAGGCCTGCAGTACTTTTCTTGCTGTTAACTTGTTCAGTTTTGTTAGTGCCAAAAAGTATAGAGGGAGTTCTTTTTGTTTTTCTGTAGTCAGGAATGCCATTTGTTTTACTGTGTCCAATTCCGCCCAAGAATGTCCTTGTTTGGGATGGTATCAGCCTTGACTTTTGTAAATTGACTGTGTATCCCAGTGCTTGTAGCAAGTAAATGACCCTTTGTAAATCTGTTGTCAGCTTGCTTTTGTTGTCCCCTTGTAGCAGGCAGTCGTCCAAGTATGGGTAAATTTGAATTCCCTGAAGTCTGCAATGGCGATTACTGATGCCAGGCATTTTGTGAATACTCTGGGCAGTAGATAAGCCAAAGGCAATGCTGAGAATTGATAGTGCTCTGATCCTGCAAGAAATCTGAGGTATCTTCTGCAGATTGGTCGAATGGGGACGTGCAGGTATGCCTCCTTGAGATCTAGAGTTACCAGCCAAGACTCCTTGCCCAGCATGGGAAGAAGTTGCTGTAGGGTCAGCATTTTGAATTTTGGGACAATGATGTATGTATTTAAGGTGGACAGGTCGAGAATTGGTCTCCAACTTTTTCCTTTCTTGGAACTAGGAATAGTCTGGAGTAGAACCCCTTTCCTTGCTCTGCTGTTGGCACTCTTTCCACAGCTCTCATGTTTGCTAACTCCATTATCTGGCGTAGAGCCTCTGTTTTTGATTTGGAGGTAGATTTGGCATTCCTCTTGACTGGAAAAGTGTGGAAGTGAAACCGGTAACCTTGATCTATGGTTTGTAAAATCCACTTGTCCTTTGTTATGTAGTGCCAGTTCTTTGAAAATAAGGTTAACTTTCCGCCTAGAGGAGCTGCTATTTGTTCCCTGGTAGGCGGGTTTAGGGTTAAGTCACTGTGGTTGTGTTGATGTAGTGGCAGTGGCTGTGTCTGTGCCTCTGTTGTTACCTTGCCACTGTCTTCCTCTGTAGGCACCTCCTCTGGATTGGTTTCTGCCTCTGGAGCGTCTATTCCTGCCCCTTTGAAATTTTGTGGAGTCAGGAAAGGACCAATTTTTGGTAGGCCAGTTCCTGCTAAACCTTGGGGGTTGAACCTGCAAGAAATCTTTAACAGTTTGAACAGATTTTGCCTTTTCTTCCATTTTCTTCATAACCTGCTGGGCAGATGTACCAAACAAACTTGTCTTGTCCATAGGAGCATCTAGCAACTTAGCTTTAACATGATCCGGTAAAGCTTGTTCCTTTAGCCATGCATGCCTTCTTATCACTGTGCCTGTCATGGCTGATCTAAATGAAGCCTCCAGTGCATCATAGCCACATTTTAAGGAATGGTTGCTAACCTGTTGTATGTTATTTACCATCTCTAATACATATTTCTTATCAAGAGATTCATCAGTGGTTAGTTTTTTAGTTAACTGATCCAGCAGAAACTCTTGGTATTGTATCATGTGAAACTGGCAGTTTAAAGCTCTAGCTGAGAGAGTAGCTGAAGTGTAGACCTTTTTACCCCATCTGTCTAATGACCTTGCTTCCCTTTCAGAAGGAATAGGGTTTTAGCTATGGTCGCGGCTACTGCCTTGGGGCCCTGGGATATAGTTTCTGGGTCTGCAAGTGGAGCCTTGTAAAGGTGGTGATGAGTATCTGGCACCCTGCAAAATCTGTCTGGTTTGGCAGGGGCTGGCGGTACAGAATCTGGGGCGGCGCAAACATCATTGAAAGCATCATCCACCACAGAGAGAACAGGAGGTATAGCTAAGGGCCTGTGCTGTGGGAGGTGCAGAAAAGTCCTAAGTCTTTTGCTGGAGTCTGAAAAATCCTGTTGCTGCCATTGGAACTGTTCTCGCATGGCATGCAAGGTTTCCCCAAAGGAGAATTCTTCTGGTGGGGAAGCAGCTGGGATGGATTCTTCAGCATCAGAATCTTCAAAATTGGAGAAGGGAGCCTCTGGCTGGTCAGTTATGTCTGATTCATCAGCAGAATCATCAGAGGACACTGGCTCGGGGGGCTCTGCCCTAGGTCTCTTCTCTGGGGGCTGAGAGGCCCTGTCTGGGTGAGATTGAGATCCTCTAATTAAAGAAATTAGATCTTCTGCCAAAGTAGAAGAGGGCCTGGATGTGGGTGGTTTAACAGGCACTGTTTTAGTAGTCTTGGCTGCTTTAGCCCTGGCGAAGGCCTTAATGGACATGGCTGCTGGAGGCCTAGCAGCACCACGTGCTGGGGTAGAAACATCCAAGGGGATGGTGTCTGATAAGTCAACCACCGTAGTGGGTAAAATTTCTGAAGTCGTTTCAAGAGTTGTAGCAGGGGCCTCAGTTGTAGGAATAGGTTCAGCTGTACTTTGTTCAGTTTTCTCGGTTTCGGCCGAAACCGAGACACTCGCGGTTTGCTTGACCATGGTTTCGGCCGAAACCGCGGACCACGAGTGTCGGTCTTTATCTTTGCGTTTTTTGCTAGATTGGGTAGTCGGAGGATCCGACGGCATAATGTACGCAAAAACAGAACCGAAAAACTGTTCTGCAAACTCCGACCGACGCCTAAGCGTTCGTCGGTTGAAAGAAGCACAGGCGAACAGGCTGCTACGTGGGCTGGGCCTAAACAAGGCAGACAGTAAGAGTGGAAATCTTTATGAGGTATTTGTTTCCCACAGTTTAAACAATTGTTAACTTTTTTCTGACATCGGCTGAGGCAAGAAAGAGTCCCCAACGGGGTACTTAGCTTTAGAAGTCTTCGAAGTAGTATTCGGTAGAAGTAATCTCTGGATCCGACCGACCGGCACTTGCGAACAGCTTCTGCTTCGGGCGCCACGCGGCAAGAAAGACTGAGGAAAATGGCGTCGGCTGATGCCTTTATACCCGAAGACCAACAGAGATGACGTCGGGTGGAGTGCGACATCAGCCGAAGCCGGACCCGGACTTTGGAATCCGGCCGACTGAAGGGCTGCCTGACGACAGGACAACCCACTTGTTATGACTGCAGATGCATCCATGAAGGACATCAGTCATGGAAACTGGCTCCGGAGCAGAGTGGGTCGGAGTTGAAAACAATCTGGCCAACACCGGTGACTGCAGGAGCCTCAGCACTACCCTGTCAACATCCAAATCAGAAAGCCTGGAGGATTTGGAGGAGATAGATGGAGAATGGGATCTCTTGTTCGGTGAACCCAGTCTGACACTGGCCGATCGGCTCCGAATGGGCTCAAGGATAACTGGAGCCGACGCCGATTCGGTTAATACAGATACCTCCTGCGGCGCAGAAGACAGTGGAGCCGAGGAGGTACAGTCCAAAACCGTAATCTTCTCCAAGGGCTCCGAAGTGGCAGATGGAGCCGGAGACCTTTTCTTGGACTTGGAAGCTTTAGACTTAGTACTAAAAGCCGAATCAATAGCTTCCTCAAAAGATGGTCTTAAAAGTCCTTTTAAAATTAACTTGTTTTTTCTCTCCTGGAGCACTCTAGGACTGAACGGGTGGCAAAAGCTACACGACTCCTGTAAATGGATGGCTCCGAGGCAGTAGGCACACAGAATGTCCATCTGTGATGGACATTTTATATCCACATTTGGAACATTTCTTAAAGCCAGAAGGCTTATGTTCCTTCTGATCTTTGGACATTATACAATGAACGGAAAGAGCCTAGAATACAACTGGCAAAAAATGGCGGGAAACACCATAACAATTTTGAAGACAGGTACAAAAACCAACAGGCACACAGAGAACCACTAATCTAAATGGTTCACACAACAAGACACAGCGGGGAACAGTACCAGTCACACACACAAGAACCTTTAACTGAAATGGTTCTTCAGGAAAACACAAGACCAAAGATTAATTAGAGAGAGAGAGAGAGAGAGAGGGGAGGACTAGGTCCTCTAACTAAAATGGGCCTAGCCCGCTGGAAAGGAAGGATACCAAACTACTAATACAAGCACTGAAACACACACACAAATTAGCGATCTGCAAGAATAGCTATTAAAATAGCTTTTGGGTTTGAATAAACAACTTTCTCAAAGAGAAAAGGTAAAAAAGAGGGTACTTAGCCACAGCCAAGCGAGACCACGTCCGAGCTCTACAAGCGGCAAACATGACCTGGGGATAGGGAGCAGTGCATCTTGGGATACCCTCTTAGCCCAGCCAATGAGAGACTTTGAGCTAGTAAAAATCTGCCGAGTCGGAGCCGATATTTGGCTCCGAACCCACGGGTAAGAATGTAGGCGAGATAGGACTACATAACATCATTATTTCATTGTTTTGAAGTTTATAGTAGGTAATCACCAAAATAAAGTACCTCAGAACGTAGAGAACAAAGCCACCCACAATACAACTCCATTTATAAAACTTACAAAAAGAAGCTGTGGCAATTAACAGAAAAATACTACTTAAAACAGATAACAATGAATAAATATAATGTGGGGGTGTGGCTTGTGCAACAAACAAGATACCTTGGACTGTATGACTACAGAACTCTGTCTCATGGCTTTACCACTCATTGCAAAACTTCTTCCCTAAAAACTGTAGACAGCACATCTCCCTGCTGAAATGTTGGCACTAAGTGCCGACAGATTGAAAAAAAAAAGATTGCAATCTCAAACATCGCTCTTCTTCTTTAAGCTTTTTACTTGGGGGCAAGCCTCCCAAACTTATATATACCACATCAGAGATCGCCATACCTCAGGGAAAAAAGAATATTCCCAGAAATGGCCATCTCAGACTTTGTATGTAATAGTCTGTTTTTTGGCCATTCGGTCTCTGTTTTGGGACTTGTTCTAGCAGGTCCCAACATTTCAAATGGTTATAGACTGCACACATATTGTAATTGTAACACATTTTACATGAACACACACCAGACTTGCCCCCCCCCCCCACTAATCTACATATGCACACAATTACATATA
>NC_056750.1:20585029-20602529 GCF_019279795.1 Protopterus annectens
ACATAAATTACCCCCTCTGTTTTACAATTAAAACAACCATGAACTTTAAAAGGAATACCATTTATATAATCAAAACTACAAATAATAAAGCTACATGCCTTGCATTTTCCACACGGATACGTTCCTTTTAATCTAACTTGTTCCACCATAATGTCTGTAGGGGCACTAAACCTACTTCGTACCAAAAGATCTTTAATACTTCTACCCTTTCTATATGAAAAATTTAAATTTACATTTAGCCATGATTTAACCTCATTAAGAGAGCTAAAATATTTCCAAAACAGTAAAACATTTTTAACAAATTCATGGGTATAGCAACCATATGTGGTAACAAAATATATAGCTTCACCAGATGTTTGTTTTTCCCACTTTTTTTTATTATTTACACAAACTTCCATTCTTCTCTTCTGTATTATATTTTCTTTACTATGGTTATTAATATAGTCCCATAATTTATTAAGACATTCCTCCAAACAAGATGTACTATATCCCCTCACTAAAAATGAGTTATAAACTAAATCTAATTCATTTTTAAATATTATTTCATCATTACATAATCTAAAACATCTTAACATTTCTCCATAAGGTAGAGAATACTTAATATGGGGAACATGTCCACTTGTACCATGTACATAAGCAGTAGGGCCTTCAAACTTTCTATTAACCGAAGTTATTAATTTATAGCCACTAGAGATGTCCAAAATAACATCCAAAAATGGTATTCGTGGACCCATAGTTAACCCATCAAAATCGAGACCAAATCTGTTATGTTTCAAATCTGAAATGAATTCTACAGCCATAGATTGTCCCCCTTCCACCAAAAAAATTAAATCATCTACAAATCTAAAGTATTTAATAACATAGTCTTGAAAAAACCTATGTTTGTAGATGTATTCATATTCAAAAAGTCCCATGGCCAAATTAGCATACATGGGGGCAAATGAAGCCCCCATGGCTGTACCCTGCTTCTGGCGATACATGATGTTATTGAATTCAAAATAATTGTTTGTTAGTGAAAAATATATTAACTCAATAACAAATTCAGAGACGGGTGACTGACCCAAAAACCGTCTCAATGCCTCTAATCCAAAATCATGGCTTATATTAGTATAGAGACTTTTAACATCTACAGACAACCAATATAGGTTTTTATTCCATTTTATATCCTTGATTTTGTTCAAAAAATCAAAAACATCCATTAAAAAAGAAGGCAATTTCTTAACATAGGAAATTAAATAATTATGTAAAAAAATACCTATGTTTTTCAGAAAATAGTTATGACCGGAAACTATAGGGCGACCTGTGGGTTTATTAAGACTTTTGTGAATTTTAGGCAGACAATAAAAATAAGCCTTGCTACAACCTTCTGTATAAAATTTATTTTTCACATCTTTCATCTCAAAATAACCCAGTCTATAGCCCTTATGTATCAGGTCATTGTATTGTGATATAGCCTCATGATATCTATCTATCTCACATTTTTCATAGATATTTTTGTCATTAAGATGTTGCATACACATGTTTAAATAATCCATACTATTTAAGACAACCAATTTGTTGCCTTTGTCAGCAGGTTTAAAAACAACATTACTTTTCTTACTAAGATTCATTAAGATCTTCCATTCCTTTTTTGACATGTTATATTCAATATTACTGTTGTTAAACATGAATTCATGATATCCCACTTCTAAGGAATGATTAACCATTTTTGTGAAGTTAGCGACATCATGGTTGGAGACTGAAGGAAAAAAGTTACTTTTTGAAGGAACCTTTTCAGTGTTAAGCTTAACATAGGCGTTAGTTGATTCATCCGACAAACAAGAATAAAAACTACTATTAGAGCTGGAATCATCCGAATTAGAATCAACACATTGATCATTAGTATTTAAACTAAAAAAATACTTTAAATACAATTTACGACTAAATTTATATACATCCATTTGCATGTCATACAACCTAGAGACTACAGTTGGAATAAACTTTAAACCTAGGTTCAATACTGAAAGTTCATCATTACTAAGTTCAAAATTAGATAAATTTACAACGTAACAGTTCAATGAGTTAAATGTCTCACTACCATCTCCCTCGTTTAAAGCCTCCCCGTTTCGTCGATTCTGAAGGGGTGTAGTCCTGGTATTCCCGCTGGCGTTTGTGCCGTGAATTATCTCTCTGCTGTTGCGGATACTCTGCAGGAAAATTATGTCTTAAATGCTCAGGATTCTCAGCTGCTGGTAAATGTGGAAAATCAGTGTCCAATCCATCGTCTTCGTAAGATGTATAGCCATTTTCTGAAGCAGAAGCAGAGGAATTCAAGGGGCGTACTCTATCTGCTTCCTGTTGAAACCTCACATGTTTGCGCCCTTTGTTGCGATTGGTTCTCGATACAAACGCCTTATTTAACTCATAGTCACGCAGATCCCTTATCAGTTTGCCTTTTTTACGGGCAATGAGTGTCAATTCATAATCTTTTAATTTATCATTCATTTGTTTCAGAAAATCATCCAGAAAAGATGTAGATACACATTTAGATATGTCATTGCACATTTTTTTAATATCAGCGCATAGTTCTTTTTGCTTTAGACTATCTCTTTCTACAAGAATGTGTAGCCATTGTGTAGTACAGTTATGAGCTGCAGCCACCCATCTTTTATGAAAGAGAACTTCCGACTCTTTAGAAAGATCAAAGGGCGTAGTGGGATCTTTAAAAGCCCTTAGTCCCCTGGGTGTTATCTCGGTATCAATATAGCGTTGTAAGCCACATATGTTGAAAAAAGTAGCAGTTTCTTTTATCATTTTTTTCTCTAAATTTTCAAAAAGAGACTTATGTTCTTCATTATCGGGTACAAGATGCTTTCTGCCAACACTACAGAAAGGATTAGGGAAGCGTTTTTTACGTTCATCTTCCCACTTGTCCCATAGTATATTGCCTTTATCAATGCCAGTTCTAGTAGTTAATTGTCTCTCACCTCTGTCAATAGCATTGCTAACAAAACTGTCCAAAGAAAGTTGTGAACCATCCATGGTGTCACGTAGCACCCGTGGAAACTGTGCCAGTGAATCCGAAGTCATCAAACAACAGGAACAACAGCACCAATGTAGAAGAAGTAGAAGAAACAACAAGGCAGGATTCACCAAATGCGATTTATTCTGTAAAAATACAAAACACTCTGACGTCTCGGCCTTCGCCTTCCAGGAGTATAACACAAGTAAAACCCTCAGGTCTTATATACAAGTTAAACCAATTATACAAGTGATTAAACAATCAACAATTCTAGTATTTCTGATATTGTGTTTTGTGGATGTGCAAAAAGGTTCATCAAAACAGACCCCAAAGATGCCTTGTACACCAGGCAAAGTTCACCTCTCAAACGTCTGTACGATATACAGTAAAGAGACCGGGATTTGAGGCAATCAGCATAGAATATTGTGTTTACTCCCTGTATTCATCTTGCAAGGAATCTCTGTGGATGTTTCAGTTGCTGCATGCATTCAGTCGGGTACATACTGAAGGGGGCATTATACTCTACGACTGGTCTGATGAGGGACAAGTATAGTGGTATGATGACCTCTACAGACCTAGATGCTATGCCCTTACTAATAAGTTGAGTAACACAGAAGGATTGTTTTTATTACCCTGGACATATGTTGGTCAAAGGTTAGGGTACTATCTCTACAGGAGTTCCCAGATCCCGGACTAGTAAATCAACTTTTAGGGCCAACTTCTCAAAAGGTATTGTAATGCATTTCTTGGCATTCTGTTTTAAGCCACGCCCTTGGTGCCAACCATTTGTCTGTGTAAGACCTTCCTAAAGGGATTTAATGACTGCTCCCAGACCTTCCTAAAGGGATTCAGTGACTGCTCCCAATTTGCAGTCATCTATGAACTTGGCCAGTCAGAGGCCTTTGATATATGCTTTGACTTTCAAGAAGTACATGCCAAAATGAAGCAGGCCACGCACAGAGCCCTGAAGGACTCCACTGGTGACTGGCCTCTTTATGGAGGTGGCCTCACCAATCCTAACCTCTTGAATCTTACTTGTGAGCCAGCCATGCTATAAACAGGTTTATGCCTAGTTCCATAAGTTTGCTGACAATGCCCGAGTGGAGTACTGTATCAAATGCTTTAGCCAGATCTAGGTAGGCAGTACACACTGCTTTCACGTTATCTATTGTCTTAGTGACCTTTTCAAAGAAGTCCACCAGGTTTGGTAAGCATGGCCTTCCTTTAACTAAACCAGGCTGGGACAGAGACAGTGTCTGGAAGTATCTTACATCCTTGTGGATAATTTCCATGATAATTCTTTCCATGATTTTGCAAATAAAACTAGTCAGACTAATGGGTTGTAGTTCCCAGAATCTGTTGAAGGTTCTCCCTTATGAAGGGGGATGACTAACAGTCCACCACTCGTGGAACAAAATCTGTTTCAAGACCATAGTTAAACAGTGACTCCAGGAGTCCTGATAAATCATATTTAGACTATTCAGGAGTAATTCCAAGATATATGCTCCCTAGTTATAGCAGGAGGGGTTGTATTTGAGGATATATCTTGGGGGGGGGGGTCATGGGTGGATGAAGGAGGAGTAAACCTGGAACAGAATTTTTTCCTGCTAACAAGTGTTCTATATCGCCAGGCTCGTGAATATGACACCATTAACCACCACTTCAGCATATTCTTGTGTGCTACTACACTTGAGGCTTCCTATAGCTGAAGAATGCCTTATGCTGTTTAACTTGGGCTGTCACCAGGGCAATTTGTTTCTGGGACTAGTCCTAGGCTTACTCCCAAGTAGGTACAGGAGCCTCTATGCAGCTACTGACATGCATGTACTGAGTTTGACAGCAATTCAGCATAAGCTGTTGTATTCTCTGGGTTTGGAGAGAGACTAAATTTTGACACTTAATAAAGGCAGTTTTTCCTCAAAATAACTCCCGTTACTGACTTTACTGGGGCCATGGAGCCAAAGTACACAGCTTTATGATCGGACCTTACCAAGGTGGACGAGTTATTGGGGGGGGGTGTAACATTCAATCATATTTGTGAGTATGAGGGCCAGTATGTTAGAGCTTCTAGTGGGCAAATTCACTACTTGGTCAAGGGTGTTTGTAATTATGAAGTCCAGAAGTATCCGTGCTCTAGATTTGATGCCATGCAGGATTCCCAGTCTATAGAGGGGTAATTAAAGTCAACCGTGAGCAGAATACTAGTTGGATGGTAAGTGTCTCTAGTAGGTACACGCATGGATTGTGAGCTGGGACACTCCTCCCAGTCTACTGTTATTTCCTCATTCCACCTATTACAGAGAGAACATTTGAGAAGGCCAATCCACTTAGTTTCTGCTCCTCCTTTCTCTCTTTCTACTTAAAGAAATGTTTCCTGCCTTTCCTGTGGGTAGTCTAGTCTGGATACAGATTTGCTGTGTCCAGGACTGTTTGTGGGCTTCTGATCCCCCAAGCCTTTCTGTGTTGGAGGGAAGCCTTCTAGCTTAATTTTGCTTCTTAGAACTAGCTTGTTTTTTTAGTTTCAGCACTCAAGTCTGTTTCTTTGAGCTCAGCACTTGTTCAGAACTCGTAAGCACTAAATAAGCTACAAATTACTACAGCACTCAACTTTCCTCACTTGTCTGGAGGAAAACAGTTTCTAGTACTTAACAAATAAGCACCTATCCAGGCATGTCAAAGGGTCAGCTCCCGGTGTTTTCTCCTGTCTACCTGATGAATCTGGGCAACTTGGGGCAATGCAGCAATTTCCTCATGTACACAGACAACCCTCTCCTCCTACCATCCAACACTACAACCTGTGAGAGATGCACTTACATAGCCAAACTGGATGCAAAGCTCTCTTCACTCAAGACTGGACTAGACAGTCAAGAGGAGAAGGTAAACACTTGCACCACACCACACTCATCACATAGTCCCTCAAAAAACCTACACCACCAAAACACACACCTACATTCGCGGAGGCTCTCAGTAAAAACCTGCCCAAGCGACAGGAACCTCCAAAGCAGAAACACAAGTAACCTCCACCCCCCCAACACAACCCAAATGACACATAGCCCACAAACTCAGTGTGCCACTCAACCACAGCCCATAAGGCATAACAACGTACCCAACACTCTAGCCATAGGTGACTCTATAGTCAGGCACAGTGATGTTCCACTCACCAGGCTAAACAAGGAGAAAATTACTGTCAGCTGCCTGTCGGGTGCCAGGATCCGCCACATATTGCATGCACTCAGGTCGCTCCACAAGTACAAATATGACTCTTGTTATTGTCCATGTTGGTGTGAATGACCTGAGATGTACCTCTCTGGACTACATGAAAAGGGACATGGAGGAGCTGTCTGACCTTCTAGCCCAGGCAGGTATGACCCTAGCCCTGAGTAGCATCCTGCCATCACCCAGAATGATACCACAAGTACAAGGACAAAATGACTGACTTCAACAATTGGCTAAGCTTCTGGTATCATTCTAAGGGGATCCAGTATCTGTCTGCCTGGGATGACATGATCGACAAACCATGATGCTTTGCCAGAGATGGCCTGCACCTGTCACCCCTGGGATTCCGGATATTGGCCAAGGCTCTAGCCACCCCTATAGTGCCTTTTTAGGCAAGATTCAAAACATCAACATCTGTGCATGACAGAGACCTGGTTCAAAGCTCCAGAGAGTACCCCCTGTATTACCAGGCTATAATTCATACTACACCTTTCGGCCACCTAACCTGGACCGAAACACTAAAGGCAGAGGCGTGTCCATATTCGTTAAGGATATCCACACCTCCAGGCTAGCTGCTCAGCATAATGCATCCGAGATTATCCAAGTGCAACTAACTCTGGGCAAGACCATAATCCAAATTGTAGCTTGCTACAGATCCCCCACCATGCCCTAGGATTCCCACTCCTCATTTCTTGATACACTGGAAAATATTAGGGTACAACCTAACACCCTAATAATGGGCAATTTCAACTACTCCACCATTAACTGGGAAAACTACTCATGTACCAACTCTTGTGCTCAACGTTTTCTGGAATTCATAAATTCCAATGCCTTGTATCAACTTATCCACACCCCCCACCAGGGGCACCAATATCCTAGACCTGGTTATTACCAACATGGGCGACTGGTGCTCCACACCAGAGGTCAATTTCTCATTGGTCAGATCCGACCACAAGCTAATCACCCTAGACATCCACATCCCTCCCCCACCCCCCATTAGGGAAACCACCGTAAAAAATTTCTCCAAAGCCAACTTCACGCTTCTTAAGACAGAAGTGGAAAACTTCATGACACCCATGCTGACGGACAATAGAGGTATGACTGCTGAATCCTACACAAATGCACTTTATAAGCACTTACACGAGTGCATGGATCGTGCAATCCCTAACAGAACCAAGATGCTATCCTCCAAAAAAGGAAGCCAATCTGGTGGCCCCCTGCCATAAACAAACTCTACAACAGAAGAAAGAAACTGTTGCAAAAAAGTGCAAAAGAGAGTAAAATCCCGTGATTGGAGGAACTCCATGGTCAGCCTGAGTAAGAAGCTGAGATCCCTCATAAAATCCTCCACAGCTAGTTAAGAAAACAAAATCGCCACTGACTCTAAAAGACAACCACAAAGCATGCTATAGCTATGTCAAGAATCTCAATGGCAACACTCAGATCTGCTCTGAGTTAAAGCACAATGGCATTAAATATACAGAATCAACGGATATTGCCAACATCCTGGCAGATAGGTTCAGTGCTAACTTTACCCCCCCCCCCCCTCATCCCCTAAAGGGCCCATCTCTATACTGGAAGAATGCAAAGTTCCTGTAATCATGGCTGTACAGGTTAAAAAAAAAAAACACTCCCAAAGCCAAGAACACAGCATCCATGGGACTGGACAACATCCCAGGCTGCATTCTACATGATCTGCAGAACGAACTGGCACCCCACATAAGTACCATGTTCAATCATAGCCTCACCTCAGGCTATGTGCCCACTGAATGGCGCACAGTGATTGTTATCCCACTCCACCACGGACCCCAGAAACTACCGCCCCATTAGCCTGACGAGCCTGGTTTGCAAGGCTATGGAACGTTATCATCATGGAACTTATAAACAATGACACTGGTAATCTCCAAACTCAGGATCCCACCCAGTTCGGGTTTGTAAAAGGCAGATCATGTCTCCAAAACCTGATAGACTTCTTTGAAGCGGTCAACAAAGCTGTAGATGAGGGTAAGGTGGTTCACACAGCCTATCTAGATCTCGCCAAGGCTTTCTACACCATCCCCCACTTTGGAATTATAGATAAACTCACTAAACTAGGCATAAATCCCTATGTCACAAGATGGGTTGCCAACTGGCTCACTGACAGAACCCACACTGTGAAAGTAACAGACTCCAAATCCAACTTCAGACCAGTGATAAATGGAGTACAACAGGGTTCAGTCCTGGGTCCTCTATTGTTTGGTATCTATTTCTCTGAAGTACAGGCTAACACATAAGGTCTTTGGCTAATGAAGTTCGCAGATGACTGCAAACTAGAAGCCATAATCAAAATTCCAAAAGATGTGGACATCCTACAAATGGGCCTCGCTGAGACCGATGCCTGGTGTCAAAGCCATGGCCTCAAGCTCAATGCGAAAAAGTGCACTGTCATCCCTTTTGGTAAAAACTCTGCACCCATGAACTACCACTTAGGCGGTAGTCTACTTAACACCGAAAGTGTGATAAGAGACCTTGGGACACAGGTGGACAGTAGTCTCTCCTTTGATAATCACATTACCACAGTAGTCAGGAAATCCTTCTACGTGGCACACCTCATCACAAAAGGTTTCTCATCCAGGAAAAAAAGAGGTCATTGTTCCCCTCTACTCATCACTCATTAGACCCATTATAGAGTACAACGCCCCTTTCGGTATGTACCTCAAGACATCTACAACAAACTGGAAAGGCTGCAGAAATACCTCACAAAGAGGATTACCGGCCTCAAACAGATGCCCTATGCAGACAGTCTCAAAAAACTGCAGCTTTACTCCGTCGCATATCGCCTACTCAGAGGCGATCTCTGCCTAACACACAAAGCTATGTCAAACCCAGAGCTTTTGGGCATGCTCCACTTAAAGAAATCCCAATCTCTCCAAGCTACATGCTCTAGGGACCTAAACCTTGCCAACACAATAAACAGAACATACTGGAGGGATAGACTCCTGTCCCAGAGACTTCTCATACTCTGGAACAAACTACCTATCCATATCAAACAAAGCTCCTCATTAGCATTCTTCAAGAAAAATCTTTATGAGTGGATGGGCGATAGGAAATTCATCCCGGGGATCACTTTTGTGGCTCTGCTCGACAGTGGCACAGGAAAATTTTCTTGGGTGGCGAAAGCCAGGGTACCTTTTGGCTAGGTTTACATAGGACCTAGGGCCAATAGCCTAGTACCTAACTATGAACCTATAAAATTGGGACACTTCACTTTTACCCTTTGTCTGTGCAGCTACTGGTCTAAAAGTGCGAAAGACACTGAAAGCTTGCACTGCCGGAGTACTCCATGCCACTTTAAATCACGTCTTGGTAACTGCACAGGTGTCTATATTCTCAAGTGTTACGGGGGGGGGGGGGGGCTTGAGGGAAGTGTAGTTTTTTTTTTAAGGCTCCTGGCACTGAGCAGTAAACACTTTGATGACCAGTTGAGTTGATTTTGCCAAGTTGATAGATTTGCCAGTTTGGCACTGCCTAAAAATAGGCACTATGGGAGTAGATAAAATTTTAGCCAGTATTCAAAAGCCTAGAGGGGACAGGTGCAGACCATCCTTGGCAAAGTAGCATCGTCTGATAACCATGTGTCCCCCCAGGCTGACAAATATTGGAGCCTCTTAAAATGACACCAGCCAATTGTTAAAATCAACCATCTTTTGCTCATTGTGACATCATCTGCTGTAATGGTAATATGCTGCTCAAAGCTAGGCTCATACCAGCCACAGGCGCATAGTCTGAAAAGCTCTATAATGTATCTCCCTAGACTATATGGAGAGAGACATCTCAGGTCATTTACACCTAACATGGACTACGATGGAATCATACTAGTGCCTGTGATGCAGTGACGAGTTTATGCAAGACTTGGCAGATCCAGGCTCCAGATAAGCAACTAATTATGATCTTCTCCTTGTTCAGCCTGATTAGATGGGCATCAGTGTGTCTTACAATAAAGTCTCCGACGAGAGCCCTCAGAAGTGTTTACTTGCCTTAGGGGCTTAGTGTTTGGGGCTCAACTGAGTGGGACTGTACATGTGGTGTTAGTTGCTTTTTCTGAGTGCATTTGGGCTTGCTAAGGCATAGCTTTACCAGCGAGTAGTCTAGGCAATCTTTGCTGGGCACTTAAAAGCAATGCGTCTGTTATGAGCTATGTGAGGTGAGTGTTGTGTGCATGGTTTTTGACAACCTGATGTGGACTTAATGCGAGGGTTCAGCCTCTAGTGTCATTCTACTTGTACCTCTTGCATACCATGTCTGTTTCTTTAAGGATTAAGTGGCTGTCGGTAAACATGCGAAAAAAGCACCATTGTCTCAAGATGCCCATATCCACCAAACTGGCTACAAATGAGTTAGGAAAAGTACAGTTTTGTACCTACCATAAATGTAGATGTCCGATAGATATGCAACTGCAGTCATAACATATGGGTTGTCCTGCCTCAGGCAGCCCTCGGTCGGCCGAATTCCAAAGTCTGGGTCTGGCGTCGGCTGGTGTCGCCTCCTCTCCGACGTCACAACGGCTGGAGTATAAAGGCATCGGCCGACGCCATCTTCTTCAGTGTTTCTTGCCCAAGATGCCAGGTGCTCTCCTAGGAAGGCTAATTTTGGTAAATGGATAAAAATAATCCAAACATGCACAACAGTAATAAACAGATACACCATAGGAAATACCCCCAGCTAGTGGGATAAGGGGTAGGGACCCAAAAAAGAAGGATACAGAGGGGTAGGAGGGTGGGAAAATCCGACTGCAGTTGCATATCTATCGGACATCTACATTTATGGTAGGTACAAAACTGTACTATGTCCTTCAAGAATGCAACTGCAGTCATAACATATGGGTTGAATACCATAGCCAAGCTGGGGGTGGATGGATCTATGATAAGGATGGTGTAGCCGTAGCTAAAATCCCATGCAGGACTGCCGAAGCAAAGCCTGGAGTATAAAGGCAGGTTGTAGTGCTTGGTAAATGTATGCACGGAGCTCCATGTAGCAGCCTCTAGAATGTCCTTTGTTGCCACTCCTCTTAGGAAAGCTGTGGAAGTGGCTAAAGCTCTGGTGGAGTGTGGCCTAATATTGGCTGGCACACCTTTTCCATGGAATGAATAGCAGAATCTGATGCAGTGTCCAATCCATTTTGAAATTGTTTGTTTGGAGATTGCCTTTCCCTGTACTCCAGCAGCATAAGCTACAAACAGCTGGTCAGACTTTCTGGTGGCCTTAGTTTTGTCCAAGTAGTAGCGTAGTTGTCTGTGTATGTCCCAAGTATGCAGTAGTTTTTCCCCCTTGTTTTGAGGATTGGGGAAGAATGTAGGCAGGAGAATAGCTTGATTTAGAGACACCCTGGAAATAACTTTTGGCATGAATGTAGGATTTGTTCTTAGAGAAACTCTGTCTTGATGAAAAATGATGAAGGGAGGCACTGCCATGAGTGCCTGAATCTCCGAAACTCTTCTTGCAGATGTGACTGCCAATAAAAAGACCATCTTCCATGAAAGAAATTGAATTTCTGAAGTTGCTGCTGGTTCAAATGGAGGAAGAGTTAATTTTTCCAACACATAATTGAAGTCCCATGCAGGTACTAGCTGTCTTCTGGGAGGTTTGATATTCTTTATTCCTCTTAGAAACTGTCGTAGCAAAGGATGTGAAAACACTGGAGGGTCACAGTTGTATCTTGCTGAGATTGCTGAGGCATGAATCTTTATTGAAGAGTATGAGAGCCCAGTATGAAATAGTTCTGCCAAGTATTCTAATATCGGAGGTATACTCGGTAATGTTGTGTCCTGACCCCTGCTGGCATTCCAGATGCTGAATCTCTTCCACTTGGCCGAATAGGTTTTTCTGGTGGAAGGTCTGCGTGCTTCCAGCAAGATCTCTTGAACTGATTTGGAAAGAGAGCTAGGAGGAGAAATCATGGTAGCCTCCAGGCTGTCAGGTGTAATGTTTTCAGGTCTTGATGTACAGTCCTGTAATTGTGTTGTGTTAAGAGCAGAGGCCATAGGGTCAGAGGCCATGGTTTGGTCCGAGTTATGGTCAATAGTAATGGGTACCAGTGTTGCCTTGGCCAGTCCGGAGCTATTAAGATGCCTGTTGGTTGTTCTGCTTTGATCTTCAGTATCACCTTGGTCAGCAGAGGCAGAGGAGGGAACGCATACATTTTCAGAGAATTCCAGCTGAAGGAGAGAGCATCCGTTTTCCAGGCTAGAGGATGGTGAGTCCTTGTGCAGAACTTTTCCAGGTGATGATTTAAGTGGGAAGCAAAGAGATCTACGTCCGGTCTTCCCCATGTCTTCCGTCAGTTGAGAGAAAATGTGAGGGTGCAGCATCCATTCGTGTGGATCCATGAAATTTCTGCTCAGCTGATCCGCCAGTACATTGTCCTTGCCTGGTACAAACTGGGATTGTAAATGTATCTTCAGGCTCAGAGATTTTTTCCAGAGAAGCATTGTTAGTCTGCAGAGGGGATAAGAATGTGTTCCTCCCTGCTTGTTTATGTACCACATGACAGTGGTGTTGTCTGTCCTTATTAGCAAATGCCCTTGT
This sequence comes from Protopterus annectens, assembly GCF_019279795.1. Lineage (NCBI taxonomy): Eukaryota > Metazoa > Chordata > Ceratodontiformes > Protopteridae > Protopterus > Protopterus annectens. The sequence continues at coordinate 20,597,811 of NC_056750.1, forward strand.
TGTAGTGATTTTTCGAAAGTTTCGATTGCATGCATCACTGCCAACATCTCCTTTTGGTTTATGTGCAGATGCCTTTCCTTTGGTGACCAAAAACCTTGAATGCATCTGCCCTCCATGTGCGCCCCCCATCCGTGGTCTGAGGCGTCTGTTGTAATCATTTGGCCTGCTTGAGGTCTGTTGAAAGACATGCCTTTGTTTTGCTGACTGGCTTGAGCCCACCATAGGAATTCCTTTTGCAGACATGGAATAAGTGGGATTATGTCCTCTAGGTTTTGGTTGTGTTGAGACTATAGTTTTTTTAAATACCATTGCAGCTTTCTCATATGAAGTCTTGCCAAAGGTATCAGAAGGATGCAAGATGCCATGAACCCCAGGACCTGCAGGATTTTCCTTGCAGTGAGCTGGGAGAGTTTTGCCAGGCCTTTGAAATACTCTGGTAAATGCTGCTGCTTTTCCTCTGTGAGGTAGGCCATTTGGTTTTCTGTGTCCAGTTTGGCTCCTAGGAAAATAATCTGTTGGGATGGCAGTAGTTTTGACTTTTTAAAGTTGACTGTGTATCCCAAGGCCTGCAGTAGATGCATGACATAGTCCAAATTTTCTTTTAAGGCTTGTTTGTTGTCTGCTTGTATGAGGCAGTCGTCCAGGTAGGGGTATATTTGAATCCTGCAGCCTGCAGAGTGCCACTACTGGTCACAGGCATTTCGTGAACACTCTGGGCGCAGTAGATAAGCTTCAAACGGCAATGCTGAGAATTGATAATGCTCTGTCCCTGCAAGAAATCTGAGGTATCTTCTGCAGCTGTGTCTGATTGGGACATGCAGGTATGCCTCCTTGAGGTCCAGAGTGACCAGCCAAGACCCCTTGCCCAGCATGGGAAGGAGTTGCTGCAACGTCAGCATTTTGAACTTTGGCACCATGAGAAAAGTGTTTAGAGTTGACAAGTCCAGTATGGGTCTCCATTTGTTTTCTTTTCTTGGAACAAGGAACAGCCTTGAATAAAATCCCTGGCCTTGCTCCTGAGGAGGAACCCTTTCTATTGCTTTTAACAGCTTGGAAACTTGAGTGAGCGCCTCTGCCCTTTGATGATGTGGCAGGTTTGGCATGCCTTGTCTTATTGGTAATGTGTGGAAGTGGAATCTGTAACCTCTGTCTATCAAATCCAAAATCCAGTTGTCCTTGGTTAAGATATGCCAGTTTTGAGAGAATAAGGATAATTTTCCGCCCAAAGGTGCTTCTCTTTGAACCTCTGTAGGCAGTACGAAAGTCAAGTCATTGTGATTGTCCTTGTGGTACAGCTGAACTGTCTGCGCCACTTCTTTGATTTGGAGGTTGCCATTGGCGGCCCCTGTAAGATCCTCTGTATTGCCCTCTACCTCGGCCACGCCTGCTTTTTCCCCTTTTGAAACTTGTCTGAGCCGGGGAAGGACCAATTCTTAGAGGGCCAGTTTCTGCTGAATCTGGGTGGCTGAACCTGAAGGAAATCCTTGACTGTCTGTACTGATTTAGCTTTTTCCTCAATGGATTTCAATACATCTTGTGCATTAGCACCAAAAAGCTTCTGTTTTTCCAGAGGTGCATCAAGTAACTTTACTTTAACATGGTCAGGCAAAGACTGATCTTTTAACCAAGCATGTCTACGTATCACAGCCCCAGTCATAGCTGCCCTACATGGAGCTTCCAATGCATCATAACCACACTGAAGAAAATGGTTATTAACCTGCTGAGTGTTATGTATATGATCCTGCAATGCCTTTTTATCAATAGGCTCCGGAGAGGCTAACTTTTTCTGTAAATCATCCAGTAGAAAATCTTGGTACTGAAACATGTGGAAAAGACATTTAAGTGACCTCATAGCTAGGGTAGTAGAGGTATATACTTTTTTACCCCATCTCTCCAGGGACCTTGCTTCTCTGTCTGCCGGCAGAGGGCTTTTGGCAGAGGAGGTAGCCACCCCCTTGGGGCCCTGTGAAATAGTTTCTAGATCCACAGTGTGGGCCTTACAAAGGTGCTTGTGAGTGTCAGGGACCCTATAATATCTGTCCGGCTGTACAGGAGCAGGAGGAAGAGAGTCAGGGTTAGCACTGGAGTCAGAGAAAACATCATCCAAAACATCCATAACAGGTGGAATAGCCAAAGGTCTGTGCTGGGGAAGCTTGAGGAAGGTACAAAGCCTTTTCCTGGAGTCAGAGAATTCCTGACCCTGCCATTGAAAATGTTCCCTCATGGAATGCAGGACTTCACCAAAAGAGAAATTCTCTGGAGGGGAGGCAGAGGGAATTGATTCCTCAGCATCAGAGTCCTCGTAGGCCTGGAAGGATTCTTATTGGGTATCAGAATGCTCAGAATCCCCAGAGGTTTCATCCGAAGAGAGGTCGTCCGCCTGCTCAGCTCTAGGCCTTTTCTCTGCAGGTGGCTGAGAACCCCTGTCCGGATGAGGCTGAGTCCCCCTGATAAGGGAAATAAGATCTGCAGCCAGAGACATGATCTGCTTATCAGATGAAAGGGCCTGGGTAGCAGGCTTAGGATGGGCCTTGGCCTGACTGGCGGCCTTAGCATGTGCAAAGGCCTTGATGGACATGGAAACAGGGGGCCTAGCAGCCCCACGTGCAGGCGTAACCTTGTCCACAGAAATGGTGTCGGGTAGATCCAGAACTTCGGTTTCCGGAGGAAAATCAACAACCGGCACCGGAGAGATCTCTGAGACCGAAGGTCGTGCTAACGCTGTGTCGTCGGCCTGGAGCGGTGGATTTACCACTTCCGAAGGGACCGGAGCACTAGCAGAGGGTTTAGGAGTAGCATCGGTAGTGGACGCGGGCCGAGGATGCCGGTCCCGGTCCTTGCGTTTTTTAGCAGATTGGGTTGTCGGTTGATCCGACGGCATGATATACGCAAAAGATTCACCGAAAAAGTTCTCTGCAAATTCTACCCGGTGCCTGAGAGTGCGCTTATTAAAGCAAGCACAGGCAGCACAGGCCGAGACGTCGTGGTCTGGGCCCAGGCAAGGAAGGCAGAGAGAATGGAAGTCCTTATGAGGTATTTGTTTACCACAAGACAAACAATTATTAACTTTTTCAATTTGTTCTGACATCGGCTGAGGCAAGAATAAATGTTCCCCAACGGGGTACTTAGCTTTTAGAAGATTTCGGTACTGAAAACTCAGGAGCTGACCGACCGGCACTTGCGAACTGCTTCTGCTTCGGGCACCGCGCGGCAAGAAAGACTGAAGAAGATGGCGTCGGCCAATGCCTTTATACTCCAGCCGTTGTGACATCGGAGAGGAGGCGACACCAGCCGACGCCGGACCCAGACTTTGGAATTCGGCCGACCGAGGGCTGCCTGAGGCAGGACAACCCATATGTTATGACTGCAGTTGCATTCTTGAAGGACATCTGCATATTCATACTGCCCATGATTGGTGAGCTACAAGAGGGTGGTGTATTGGGGTTAGAAGGCTGTGTTGGTGCAGCCTAAGTGTGCTTTATAGGGGCAGGTTATTTTAAATAGTACTAAATTCTAATAACTTTAATGTTTACACAATACTGCATATATCTGTAAGTGTTACCACTCAAGGCCCAGCTAGCTGATCTGTGCTTGTTGGCGCACAATGTATTTTTTCTATATTGCTCCTCTCAAACATGTTGAATATACAGCAGCACAGAAAAGCAGAAAACCAGATAATGAGCCCTCTGGCCAATAAAATGACTACACTACATTTCAAGACAGACTTACAGCTGTAACACTGAGAGGGAGAGCATTTTTTTTTAACAAAAATACAGATAAATACACAAAAATAGTAGCAATCACTCAAAATAACAAGCAAGTGTGATTTAGCAATCAAGAGTAGTTAGATTTTCCTGGATTCAGTGTTTTAGACTTTTGAGGGGGCGATCTCCACCTTAATTGTTGCAGCATTTGAGACCCAGTTGTTCTAAACCTCCTATATATCCAAAAGTCAGATGGATTTATCAATACAAGAATCAGGAATCTAAATCTTCACTTAAGGACAAATAAAACATTGTGGGAAGGACAGATTTATAATTCAACCCCAAACCTCTAAATAACTTTCCTTGCATGTTAAGCAGTGCACCGCACTATCTTCCTCTAAACCTAACTTAGATGACGGGATGGATATTCATGAATTTACTCTGAAATTGACTGCTATGGTTCTCAAGGAGAAAGGTATCACCCGAGTATGGATACTGGCAAGGTGTTCATGATACAAACACACACAAACACATACAAACACACTACATTAAAAGGAGCACAACTAAGGGCATATAATAAATAGTCATACTTAAACACTTCAGATCAGGGGCTAAAGCACTTTATGTCCACTACTGAGAATAAGGTCCTGACTAGGTGGCAAGGATCTTTTTTAAGCCACAGAGTGCATAAATGAAGTACACTATGAAGCGAGTCAATGTAGAAAAAGGAAACCTGAGCAGATGAACCACAAAATGTTTTAAAGCCTTAGAAAGAAGCTGCAATTCTCTGTAGTGACTTGTTTCCAGAACACAAGCTTCCCACAGCAACATCATCATAGTTATCCTCCTCCTCTTTCCCATTTTCTATGAGGTCTGGGTGTCGTGTCAACTGTCGTCATTTCGCTCTAGTCAATGCCACTCCCTTGTCTTCACTCATGCCTGACTGTCACAGGTCTTCACTCACACAGTCTTGTTTCCTCTTGCCTTTTTCCTGTTAGTCCTAAATCTTCTTCAC
>NC_056750.1:20607529-20747529 GCF_019279795.1 Protopterus annectens
CCTAGACCCAAAGTTCCTCTGCCCCCCTCTGCATCTGGGGTGGCATCCGTCTTGTCCCCCTCTGCCTCTAGGGGACAAAGTATCCTGAGAGTCCCAGGAAAACTGAGATTTTTGGAACCACATCTTCTTTTGCCCTCTCTGATTTCTAGAAAAGGATCTTTGAGGGCTAGAGAAGCGGACTCCGACAGCAGACAGAGTCTTCCCATCCTTCTCATTCTGGACCAGGGTGTCATGTACTGTCTTCCCAAATAGGGAGGAACCATCAAAGGGAGCATTTGTGAAGGACTCCTTGAAAGGGTCCGCAAATTGACATAGTCTGAGCCAAGCGTGTCGCCTCATAGCTACGCTAGTCCCAGCCACCATAGCCGCTCCTTCCATGGTATGGGAAAGAAGACACATGGGCGTGTTCGAAACAGACTTTACAGTCTACATTTTCACCGAGAGCAGCCACTTGTCCTCTGGCGACAAATACTCTGGGGGCGACACAGCGAATTCCGTAACTAGGTCCGCTGAAGTTGTAGGACGTACGCCAAATAATTCAGAGCTCATATAGAAAACGTCGCTGAAGAAAAGGCTCTCTTCCCAAATAGATCCACCGCCCTAGACTCATTGTCCAGAGGGTGGACCGAAGAAAGTACAGTTTTGTACCTACCATAAATGTAGATGTTCAAGTGTATTCACTGCTGCAGTCATTACACTTGGGTTTATCCTGCCGTCAGGCGGTCCCGCAGTCGGACAGAGTTCCAAAGTCCTGGTCCGGTGTCGGTTGCTGTCGCTTCTTCCCTGACGTCAGTGCGCCAGGGGTACATAAAATGCAGCCGACGCCATATTCTTCAGTTTTTCTCACCCCAGATGTCAGGTGCCCCCAAATAGATAGGCAATACATTTTGGTAGTAAAACATACATAAAAAATAAAAACAAAACCTTTAGTTACAAGCAAATATACCACATAGGTTGTATAGGGTAGAAAGGTATAAATATGTTCCAGCTAAGAAAGAGGGGATGGAGGGAGGGTAACCTGGACTGCAGCAGTGAATACACTCGAACATCTACATTTATGGTAGGTACAAAACTGTGCTATGTTCATCGTGTTTCACTGCTGCAGTCATTACACTTGGGTTGAATCCCAAAGCCGAGGTTGGGTGGCTGGGTCTATAAAGGATTCGGTGTGGCTATGAGGCCCTGCAGCACTGCAGTGGCAAAGCCAGCTCTGGATTTAGAGTAAAGAGGTAAGTGGTAGTGCTTGGTAAAGGTGTGCACTGAACTCCAAGTTGCAGCTTCCAAAATATCCTTGGTAGGTACTCCTCTGAGGTAGGCAGTTGAAGTGGCTGTTGGCCTGGTGGAATGTGGCCTAATGTTGCTAGGTACAGTTTTTCCATGCTGTGTGTAGCAGAAACGGATAGTGTCATATCCACTTTGAAATGGTCTGCTTTGAAATAGCCTTTCCCTGTGATCCTGTAGCATATGCTACAAACAATTGCTCAGTTTTCCTGAAAGCTTTTGTCTTGTCCAAGTAGAAGCGTAACTGCCTGTGTATGTCCAATGAGTGCAGAAGTCTCTCCCCTTTATTCTGGGGATTTGGATAAAATGTTGGCAAGTGAATAGTTTGGTTAAGAGCCACACTGGATAACACCTTTGGCATAAATGTAGGGTTTGTTATTAAAGAAACCCTGTCCTGGTGTAAAATGATGAAAGCTTCCACTGCCATTACTGCCTGTAACTCTGAGACTCTTCGTGCTGAGGTTATTGCCAGAAGCAGAGCAGTTTTCCATGACACATACTTTAATTCTGCTGAACTGGCTGGCTCAAAAGGAGGTAAAGTTAGTTTTCCAAGACAAAGTTGAGGTCCCAAGTTGGTGTTGGTGCTCTCCGGGGCGGTCTTATGTTTTTAGCCCCTCTGAGGTACTGTTTTAATAATGGATGAGAGAAAATAGGAGGATCCGTGTTGTAATGAGCTGAGATGGCAGAGGCATGGATATTAATGGATGAAAAGTATAGGCCTTTGTCCAGCATCTCAGTTAAGTATTGTAATATCTGAGGAATATTTGGAACAAGGGGGTCAAAGCTTTGCGCCTGGTTCCAGGTGCAGAATTTCTTCCACTTTTCTGAATAGGATTTCCTGGTGCTGGGCCTCTTGGCCTCCAAAATGACATCCATAACAGCTTTAGAGAGAAGTGTTGGTTGCTTGGCTAAGTAATCTGCCATGCAGCCAGGTTTAAGGTTTTGAGCTGGCTGTGCATCAGAAGATGAGGAATTTGAGGTAAAATCCATGCTGGGCCTTGAGTCAAGTTCTTTAAGATTGGGTACCAGTGCTGGCGTGGCCAGTATGGGGCAATCAGGATCATTTCTGACCTTTCTTGTCTGGCTTTTAGGAGTACCTTTGACAGGAGAGGCAGTGATGGGAAGGCATAAACTTTTAGGGATTTCCAGCTGAACGAGACGGCATCCACTTTCCACGCTTGTGTGCGGTAAGTTCTTGTGCAGAATTCCTGTAGTTGGTAGTTCAGAGGGGAGGCAAAAAGATCTATGTCTGGGCACCCCCATTTTTGTGTTATGCTGAATACTTGTGGATTTAAATTACCACTCATGAGGATCCATGATGTTTCTGCTTAAGTCGTCTGCCAGAGTATTTTTTTTTCCTAGCAGGAATTGTGCTTGCAGATGAACTTGGTAGGTCAGTGCTGTGTTCCATAAAGTCATGGCTTGTCTGCAGAGGGGATAGGAATGAGTGCCCCCTTGCTTGTTTATGTACCACATAACTGTGGTGGTGTCCGTCTTTAGCAACAGTTGTCCTGGATGCAGAAGGTCCTTGAAAGCTGTTAGGGCATTTTGTACAGCTAGCATCTCTTTTTGACTGATGTGAAGATGCATTTGTTCTGCGGTCCACTTGCCCTGAATACATTTTCCTGCCATGTGTGCTCCCCAGGAGTAATCCGAAGCATCTGTTGTTAGTGTCTGCCTGGCTGTGGGTAAAGTGAAAGGCTGTCCCTTGTTGTGGTGACATGCCTGTGCCCACCATTGAAACTCCTGTTGTAGGCAGGGAATAAGTGGTATTACTGTTTCCAAACTGTGACACACTGAGTCCAAACACTTTTCAGGTACCATTGTAATTTCCTCATATGCAGTCTGGCATATGGTATTAGTAGTATGCAGGATGCCATGAACCCCAAGGCCTGCAGAATTTTTCTTGCAGGGAGTTGGGGTTTTGTTGCCATCAATTGAAAGTACTGAGTCAGTTGTCTTTGCTTGTCTGGAGTGAGATAAGCCACCTGGGCCGTTGTATTTAAGCTGGCACCCAGGAATATTATCTCTTGTGAGGGCACTAGTTTTGACTTCTTTTCGTTTACTGTGTACCCTAGGCAAATTAGCAATGTTTTTACAAATGCCAGATGCTTTAGAAGAATGTCCTTGCTCTCTGCTTGAATAAGACAGTCGTCAAAGTAGGGATATATTTGAATTCCTTTTTGTCTGCAAAATGCAATTACTGGTGCCAGGCATTTTGTGAAGACCCTGGGCGCAGTAGATAAGCCAAAGGGCAGTGCAGAGAATTGGTAATGCATTGTGCCAGCTATGAATCTGAGGTATCTTCAGCAATTTTGTCTGATTGGATCTCAAAAAGGCATGCCTGCATGTCCCAGTGTAACTTAGCCAAACCTTCTTGCCCAGCATGGGAAGAAGTTGCTGTACTGTCAACATTTTGAATTTCGGAACATCCAGGTAAGTATTTAGAGTAGAGAGGTCCCAGTATGGGTCTCCAGGCTTTGTCCTTTCTGGGGACCAAGAAAAGTCTTGAGTAAAATCCTTGTCCTTGTTCCTGTTGTGGCACTTTTTGAATAGCTCTCATGTCCATGAGGGCTGTAATTTGTTTTTGTGCCTCTGCCCATTGATTTTCTGGCAGGTCTGGCATTCCTTTCGGTCTTGGTAGAGTGTGAAAGTGGAACCTGTAACCTTGAGACACAATATCCAGAATCCATTTGTCTTGGGTGATTATATGCCAATTTTGTGAAAAAAAGAGCTAGTTTTCCCCCTAAGGGAGCTGCCAAAAGGTAAGTGCTTGGCATGAAAAGGGGGAAGTCATTGGGACTGTTTCCTGTAAGGTTGTGATTTGTCTTCTCCTCCTTTTGGGGTTGAAGCACCCCACTGTCGTGGTCTGTAAGAGCCTTGGGGCTGAGATCTGCCCCTTGGGCGTCTGTATCTGCCTCTTTGTGTTCTGTCTGACACTGGAAAGGACCAATTTTTAGAAGGCCAATTTCTGCTAAATCGAGGTGGCTGTACCTGTAATAAATCCTTCACTGTTTGCATAGATTTTGCCTTATCCTCCATTTTCTTTAACACCTCTTCTGCCTTAACACCAAACAAGGTATCATGCTGTAAAGGAGCATCCAATAATTTTGCCTTAACATGATCACGTAAACTTTGTTCTTTTAACCAAGCATGCCTTCGAATCACAGACCCAGTAACTGCGGCTCTACAAGAAGCCTCTAATGAATCAAAACCACATTGCAGAGTATGTTTTCCCACTTGTTCAGCTGCATGCAATAAATCCTGCATTTCCTTATAGTCAGGACCTTCTGAGCTTGTAAGCATTTTCTGTTTTAACAAAGACATTAAATATTGATGGTATTTAAGCATGTGGAACTGGCAATTTAAAGCCCTTACTGCTAAAGTTGCAGAAGTGTAAGCTTTCCCCATCTATCTAATGCTCTAGAATCCCTGTCAGAGGGAACTGGATTTTTAGCAGTGGAAGCCTTTACCCCTTTGGGACCCTGGGAAATAGTTTCTGGGTCAGGGTTTTTATAAAGAAATTTGTGAGAGTCAGGGACTCCGTAGTACCTATCTGGCTTGACTGGTGCTGGGGGCAAAGAATCAATACATCATCCACAATATCTAAGAAAGGCGGAACAGCAAGGGGCCTGTGCTGAGGCAATAAAAGAAAATCTCTGAGGATTCTGAATAATCTTGGCTCTCCCAATGGAAATGCTCCCTTCATGGTATGTAAAGTTTCCCCAAAAGAGTAATCCTCAGGAGGAGAGGCTAAAGGGATTGATTCTTCAGCATCAGAGTACTCATAGGGGGGTAAAGAGTATCCTTGGTCTGAAGAGGAATCAGAAGAAATGGAAACCTGGTCAGAGGAATCATAGTCTGTATCCTGCCTAGGCTTTTTATCAGGAGGGGGATGGGAACCCCTGATCAGAGTAATTAGGTCTTCGGCCATTTTTAGCATCTGTTTTTTAGGCATGGAGGCCTGTCCAGGTGAATGCTGTACTTGTTTCTTTGTCTTTAATGGAGTTTTAGACTTGGTTGTTGTTTTGAAGGTAAGCTGTGAAGGTCTGAAAACACCCTCAGAAGCAGATGCCTGCTCAGTGGCTCCAGACCTATCTGAGGGGTTAATTTCCGTAGGCCCAATACCTTGAGTTTCCAGAGGCCTAGAAATGTCCACATGGGAGTCGGAGGTGGCCTGTAGCTCTAAGGTAGTGGGTGTCAGAGGCTGCAAAAGCGCCTCATCGTCAGTTTAGGACCTTGGATGTCTGTCCTTATCTTTGTCTTTGCGTTTTTTGTGTATTCCGGTCGTTGGTTGTTCCAACGGCATGGTGTAATTGAACCTTCAGCCAAAATAATGGCGTGCAAAATCAAACCGACATTTAATAGTGCGTTTGTTAAATCTAGCACAAAACCGACAACTAGTGACGTTGTGGTCGGGGCCTAGGCATGGAATACAGTAAGAATGAAAATCCTTATGAGGTATTTGCTTCCACAAGAAATGCAATTATTAACTTTTACTGACATCAGTCTGATGCAAGAAAAAGTTTCCCCAATGGGGTACTTAGGCTATTTTGTCCCACCCTCCCTCCCAGCTTTCATTTGTCTCTCTAGTGCTTGCTGTCTTGTAGGCTATTTTGTCCCACCTTCCCTCCCTGTTGGTGTCTTGCTCTTATACTTGGTGGCTTTGCAGTTGCCCGCCCATACTGTGATACACCTCCCAGTCTAGTGTCATTAGCTCATTCTGCTTAATAGAGAGAGAACATTTGATAAGGCCTTCTGTTCCTCCTTTTTCCCTTTCAAAAAGTAAAATATTTTTTTTTTCCTCTTTCGCCTGAACCTTCTTGTGTTCTGACTGTCCTTCTCAAACATTTTGGAAATATACAGTATATTTCAGAGCATTTGTTATAACTGTATTTGCTATAACTGATTTAAGTATTTTTTTTCTGGCTTTTTGATTATTTACTGCTTAGCGACTGCATTTTAGCCTGTTTATACAGCTCTGCATTCTATTTAAACTGTTTTTGTGTTGATTAACTGTTTTGCACTTTTAAAAAGTTATTTGTTGCTTAATTTTACCTGTAGGCTAACACACTCAAAGTGCGCTAGCCGCTTAAAAGCATTTACTGTCTGTTTTTCCTCTGTTTAATGCAAAAAAGAAAAAAACAAAAAACAAAAAAAATCTTGTTTTCCCGCCTTACTGAACTAGAATAGTCCAGTCTTCAGAGTTTGCTGATTTCTGGGCTTTGTCTTGGTTCCTGTGCTATTCCATATCCTTATTTGGATAAAAGGAAGCGTCTTTGTTCACCAGTGGGAGTGGGGAGCACTGAGCGGCCTATTTGTCCCTAGAGGAGTGGTTCCAGCCAGAAACTTTTAGTCTATTGGCCATTTTGGGTCAATTCCTAGCTCTTTTCAGCCCCCTGTAATAAAGCCCGCTTTAGCACGCTTTTTCGCTTGTATTCAACTCAGCACAGCTCCTCGTGGTGTCCTGCAGATTTCTACAAGCAGCAGAGAGCAAAAGAGTGACTTTTTCCTGATTTAAGTATTTTTTTCTGGCTTTTTGATTATTTACTGCTTAGCGACTGCATTTTCGCCTGTTTATACAGCTCTGCATTCTATTTAAACTGTTTTTGTGTTGATTAACTGTTATGCACTTTTAAAAAAGTTATTTGTTGCTTAATTTTACCTGTAGGCTAACACACTCAAGTGCGCTAGCCGTTTAAAAGCATTTATAGCATTTACTGTCTGTTTTTCCTCTGTTTTCTGCAAAAAAAAAAAAAAAAAAAAAAAAAAATAATCTTGTTTTCCCGCCTTACTGAACTAGAATAGTCCAGTCTTCAGAGTTTGCTGATCTCTGGAATTTGGCTTGGATCCTGTGCTATTCCATATCCTTATTTGGATAAAGGGAAGCTTCTTTGTTCACCAGTGGGAGTGGGGAGCACTGAGCAGCCTATTTGTCCCTAGAGCAGTGGTTCCAGCCAGAAACTTGTAGTCTATTGGCCATTTTGGGTCGATTCCTAGCTCTTTTCAACCCCCTGCTATAAAGCCCGCTTTAGCGTGATTTAGCGCGGAGTTGCCCATAGAGCACCATCGGGCAGCGCCGGTTAAACAAGGTTAAACTATTTCTGGCTCCGTAAAGTCTGCTCTTCAATTTTTCCCTTAGAACTTCTCTACTTGCAATCTACCCTTAGAACTTCTCTACTTGCAATATAAACAGTCTATTCTCTATCTCAAAAGCTTAGCACTTGCTCCTAAAGCATTTTTATATAGGTAAAGTACTTATATACTAAACAAAGTACTACATTAGCCTAGAATCCCCTTGAGTACCCATTTCCCTATAGGTCCCTTCTGACTCAGTTACACAGCAAACTTTTTCTAGCATGTCGAAGGGTCAGTTGCTAGCGTCCTCTCCTGTTCAGCTGGTGAATCTGGGCATCTTGAGGCAATGTTACAATTGCCTCATGTACACAGACAACCCACTCCTTCTCCCACAAAACAAAAATACATGTGAGAGATGCAACTATTTAGCCAAACTGGAGGCTGAGCTCTCTCAACTCAGGACTGGCAAGACCAGACAGGAGGAGAAGGAAACCACGCACACCACAAACCCAGTTTCACATAGAACTATCACAACAGCAAAACAAACACAAACACACAAAGACATACTCGAAGGCACTGATCAAAAATCTACCAAAACTACAGAGGCCTCCAAAGCAGACACCCAAGCAACTGCCACCTCAAGACATAAGACATGCAACACATAGTTCTCAAAGTCAGTGTGCTAAACAGTCACAGCCCTTAAGGCCAAACACAATGCCAGACACACTTGTTATAGGTGACTCCATAGTCAGACACACTGACGTCCCACTCACCAGAATGAACAAGGAAAAGATCACAGTAAGCTGCCTGTCAGGCGCTAGAATCCGCCACATAACACAAGCACTCAGGTCACTCCACAGCAAGTACAAGTATGACTCAGTCATTATCCATGCCAGTGTGAACGACCTGAGACGTACCTCCCTGGACTACATGAAGAGAGACATAGAGGAGCTCTCAGATTATGTAGCCCAGGCCGGTATGACCCTGACCCTGAGCAGTATCCTACCCTCACCAAGAATGATGCCACAATACAGATACAAAATGATCAGCTTTAATAATTGGCTTAATTACTGGTGTCATTCTAAGGGGATCCAATGTCTGTCTGCCAGGGATGACATGCTTGACAAGCCACGCTGCTTCGCAAGGGATGGCTTGCACCTGTCACCCCTGGGCTTCCGGATATTGGCAAAGGCTCTTGCCACCCCATAGTGCCTTTTTTAGGCAAGGCTCAAATGATAAACCTACCGCCCTAGAAAACAAAAATGGAGAAAAACTAAGGGTAATACTGCTCAATGCCAGAAGTCTAAACCTCAAGATGCACGCCCTCGAAGCCCTCCTCAGTATGGAGAACATCGATGTCTGTGCTGTGACTGAAACCTGGTTCATGGCTCCTGAGAGCACCCCAGCACTATCAGGTTATACCTCATATCATGCGTTCGGCCCCAAAATCCGGACCGAACCACAAAAGGAGGGGAGTATCCATATTCATAAAGGATACCCACACCTCCAGGTTAGTGGCAACGCACGAAGCATCGGAGACCATCCAGGTGCAATTAACCATAGGTAAAACTGCCCTACAGTTTGTAGCATGCTACAGACCACCTTCTCAAACTCAGTAAACCCACACAGCCTTCCTGAAGACACTGGAGAGTATGAATGTCTCTCCAAACACCATCATACTGGGTGACTTCAACTACCCAAACATAGACTGGGAACATTACTCAAGCCCCAACACCCTAGCCCAAAGGTTCCTGGAGTTCATAAACTCAAATGCTATGGAACAACTAGTCACCATTCCCACAAGAGGAGAAAATATACTAGACCTGATCATCACAAACATGGGGACAAAATGCTCCACACGAAGTATATCCCTCATTGGTGAGATCAGACCATAAATTAATCTCATTGGAGATCCACATCCCGCCCCACCCCCAGCAAAAAAGACCACAGTGAAGAACTTCTCAAAAGCAAACTTCACACTTCTTAAGACTGGAGTGGTATCTTTCAAGGCCCCCGAGCCAGTGGAAACCACAACCCACGCTGCTGAAACCCTTACAAATGCCTTCTACGAGCACCTCCAGGAATGTATGGATCAAGCAATCCCTAATAAAATCAAGACCCTTTCCACCAAAGGCAGGCGCCCGGTCTGGTGAACCCCAGCCATAAACAAACTCTCCAACAAGAGGAGAAAGCTGCTACATGACAGAGCAAAATCCCTAAAAGGGAAGGCATCTCTGATCAATACTAGCAAAAAACTACGATCACTCATAAAATCATCTAAGGCCAACTTTGAGAGAAAAATCACTAATGACACAAAAGACAATCATAAGGCCTTTTTTAGCTATGTTAGAAACCTGGGTGTAAACACCCAGATATGCTCAGAATTAGTCCAAAATGATAAAAAAAATCACTGAACCCACAGACATTGCCAACATACTGGCAGACAGGTTCAGTGCAAATTTCTCCCCTCCCTCCCCCCCCAAAAGGAGAAATATCTATCCCACCAGAGTCTAGCCTCCCAAACATCTCAGATGCCCAGGTGAGAGCCGCCCTCTCTAAAGCAAAAACACAGCATCAATGGGACCGGACGGTGTCCCCGGCTGTGTGCTACACGAACTCAATGAGGAACTAAACCCACACATAAGGCTGCTGTTTAATCTTAGCCTTACTACAGGATACGTACCCAAAGAATGGCGTACGGCAACTGTGGTCCCACTCCACAAAGGCGGTGTTTCTACGGACCCTGGAAATTACCGCCCCATAAGCTTGACGAGCCTTGTCTGCAAAGCTATGGAGAGGATCATAATGGAACTCATAAATAAAGACACTGGGGACCTACAGACACTGGATCCTACCCAATTTGGCTTTGTCAAGGGCAGATCCTGCCTCTTGAACTTGGTCGACTTTTTTGAAACAGTCACTAAGGCCATTGATGAGGGTAAGGCAGTTCACACAGCCTACCTTGACCTAGCAAAAGCGTTCGACACAATACCCCACTCGGGCATCATAGAAGAGCTCACCAGCTTAGATGTAAACCCATATGTCACAAGATGGGTTGCAAACTGGCTCAAGGACAGAACACATAGGGTTAGAGTTGCTGGTGCCATGTCAGACTCTAAGCCGGTCACGAGCGGTGTCCCACAGGGCTCAGTCCTGGGCCCCCTCTTGTTCGGCATTTATTTTTCTGAAGTGCAGGCAAACATAGGGGGATTGTGGCTGACAAAATTTGCAGATGACTGCAAACTGGGCACCATAATTGACACTCCATCAGACACAGACATACTCCAGAGAGGTCTCATAGAAATTGATAACTGGTGCCAGAGCCATGGCCTTAAGCTAAATGCCAAAAAATGTATAGTCATACCCTTTGGGAAAAACAAGGTAACCCCTAATTACCACATAGGTGGTAATCCATTAAACACGGAAGAAGTTATCAGGGACCTGGGGACCCAAGTTGACAGTAACCTCTCTTTTGACACTCACATTGCCAAAGTGGTTAGGAATTTGTGTAATTATGTACAGCCCATATACAAGTGTCATCAAGGAAATTTTAATCAAACACTGGACTATTTTAACTGTATCAGAAGATGTAGGGAAAATAGTGGGGACTATCCCAAAATGTGTTTACAAGACATCCGCAAACATTAAAAACATGTTGGAAAGTAAAAAATCTGCTAAAAAAGTAAGGGATAGGGATATTAATAATAAAAAAGGAACAACAAAGTGTGGGATGTGCAATCAGTGTAAGTTCATAAATTAAACTAAAATAATAAAGTTGAACAATACCAGCAGAACTAGGCTGGTTAATTTGACAAGTAATTGTAATACATCTAGGGTAGTTTACATTGCTTTGTGCACTGTTTGTAACGCATATTATATAGGTAAGACCGAGAGAAAACTAAAAACTAGGATTTATGAGCATTTATACAAGATTAAAAAACAGGATTGTAATAACGCCCTCAGTAAACATGTTTTAGACAGAGGGCAGGAACACACTTTTCTCTTTAGCATTATTGATCATATTGATTCTAAAGGTTGCGAGGGCAACTGGAAAGTTTTTTTGGGACTATTAGAAAGTAAGTGGCAAATGTATTGTGACGCCACTACTAGTCCTGGATTAAATGACCACATCAGCATCAAACCATTTTTATTAATGGAATGAATTTAGGTAGATATTTACTCTTTTTTCCTTCTTAAAGCACTTCTTTATAAAATCATTGTATTATCAAATAGTATTTATAGATATTTACATACGTATTTAGTTTTTAGTTATCATGTAGTTTTTAATTAATTAACTATTATGTTTGGAACAGTTTTTGAATTTTGGCGCCAAAACTAATTATAAAAGGGTAATCAGCGCTATGTTCATGGTTCTGATGAAATCTGCATTCCCTGCAGATGAAAGCGCTTAACCAGGGAAGACTTTCATGTTTTTAACTTGACTTTGCTGTTTCATTTTTCGTATGGAATAAAAGTTTTTATTCAACTCTTCTGTTCGAGCTGTGGTATTTCTGGGACCCCAACAAGGATTGTTATTTGGTAAAGTGGTTAGGAAGACCTTCTACATTGCCCACCTGATCATGAAGGGATTCACATCCAGATCAGGAGAGGTCATTGTACCCCTGTACTTTTCACTTATCAGACCAATGACTGAGTACAACGCCCAATTCGGAATGTACCTTACCAGACACATGCAGCAGTTGGAAAGACCCCAAAAGTTCCTCACCAAAAGGATAAAGGGGCTCAAACATATGTCATGCGATGCCCGACTGAAGAAACTCCAGCTCTATTCAGTCGCATACCGTCTGCTCAGAGGTGATCTGTGCCTGACATACAAGGCCATGTCCAACCCGGAATTAATGGACATGCTCCACCTCAAAAAATCCAAATCCACCAGAGCCACGAGAGCAAGAGACTTAAACCTCAACACGGATATAAATAGGACGTGCTGGAGGGACAGATTCATCACCCAGAGACTCCCTACACTATGGAACAGAATCCCAGTCCATGTGAGGCAGAGCCCCTCACTGACTCTGTTCAAGAGAAATCTTGACGAGTGGATGGGAGATCGTAGGTTTACCCCGGGAATCATCTCTGTGTCACTGCTGGACAGAGGCACAGCAAACTAATGGGTATAGTATTCTCATCCTAAGGGGTGGTGAAAGCCACACACACTCTGGCTAGGCTTATAAATGCCCTAGGGCAGATAGCCTAGTATGAACCTATGAACCTATTAAAGACTTCGGTTCTGAAATTCGAAAATCTCAGGAGTCGGCCGACCGGCGCTTGCGAACTGCTTTTGCTTCGGGCACCGCACGGCAAGAAAGACTGAAGAATATGGTGTTGGCTGCATCTTATATACCCCTGGCGCACGGACGTCAGGGAAGAAGTGACGGCGACCAACGCCGGACCAAGACTTTGGAACTCTGGCTGACTGCGGGACCACCCGACGGCAGGATAACTCAAGTGTAATGACTGCAGCAGTGAAACACGATGAACATTATGTCTAGTCTTCAAAGTGGCAAATGAGATCTGAGATGATCTCTATGAGGAGTATTATGGGTAGAGCCTGGCTCAAGCATAGAGGAGAGCATGAGTTGAAAATACAGCAAAGTCGGTTCCAAGGGTTCGGAACCAAACCCATAGTAAAGGATTAGGTGAATATTAACATCAGATCAACACTTCGCATCACCAAAAGAACACCATCCCCATGGTGAAGCATGGTGGTGGCAGAATCATGCTTTGGGGTTGCTTTTCTTCAGCTGGAACTGGGGCTTTAGTCAAGGTGGAGGGAATTCTGAACACTTCCAAATACCAGTTATTTCTGGCCCAACACCTTCAGGCATCTGCTAAAAAGCTGAAGATGAAAAGGAATTTCACCTTTCAACATGACAATTACTCAAAGCATACATCCAAATAAACAAAAGCATGGTTTCACCAGAAGAAAATGAAAGTTTTGGAATGGCCCAACCAGAGCCAGGACCTAAATCCAATAGAAAATCTGTGGGATGACCTGAAGAGGGCTGTGCACAAGAGATGTCCTCACAATCTGACAGATTTGGAGTGCTTTTGCAAGGAAGAGTGGGCAAATATTGCCAAGTTAAGATGTGCCATGCTGACAGACTCCTACCCAAGAAGACTTGAATGCTGTAATTAAATCAAAAGGTGCTTCAATCAAGTATTAGGTTTAAGGGTGTGCACACTTATGCAACCAGCTTACTGTATGTTTATGTTTTTTTCCCCTAACAGATTTGTTGGCTCTTCAATTGAATTGTACAGGTTTATAGGTCACATTAAAAGGTGGGAAAAGTTTTTAAATGATTTATTGTGGTCTTATTTTTTATATCACAAAAACCTGGCATTTTGACAGGGTGTGTACACTTTTTATATCCAGTGTGTGTGTGTGTGTGTGTGTGTGTGTGTGTGTATATATATACACACACACATATATATATATATATATATATATATATAAAATCTATATCTATATATATATATATATATATATATATATATATATATATATCTATATATATATATATATATATATATATATCTATATATATATATATATATATATATATATATATATATATATATATATATATATATATATATATATATATATATATATATACACACACACAATATATACGTTTATTACAGACACACACATAAACGGGATGGCCTTTCTCTGTCTCAAGAGAAAAAGTTTGCGACACAAAATTGGTCGATGGTTGAAAAGCAGTGCCTGTTCTGACTGTAAAGTCAGATTTTTGACCGGCAGACTCTGTTACAGTTTGTGCAGGTGTAGCAAACACCTGGCTGTGTAGGTACTGTAGCTGTCCTCTGCCATCTGCACTCTCGCTTCTCCTCCCTCAGCTTCTCTCTCCTCATCTGGCTACCTGTCTTGATGGCCAGTCTCCAAGTGATGCGATCTGTGGCTAAGACTTCCCATCCTGTTGGAGTGGATGTCGCCTGTCTTCATGGTCACACTTAGACATCTTTGAAGCATATAACAGGCCTTCCTACGGGTCTGGATGCTCCCTACCCCAGCCTAGCACATACACGCACATCTGACAATGTCCCTGCCATAAGCAGAACACAGAAGAGCTACGACTAAAACCACAGGATAAAAAGAAATTAGAAAGTAAGAAAGTGTATCTGGGTTCATCATTGGAAAGAACATGCAGGTGAGATATGCTATGCATGGCCTATACAAAGGAGATGGGTGCCAATAAACATTTAGAGCATAAAGCTGTAAACACTGGTAAAGGTGTGACATCAGAGGACAAATTATGAAAGATAAAAAAAAACATAACCTGCTCTTACTTAATATAGCAAATACATCACTCTAATACAGTATTTTTTTTTGTTCTCCAAGAGGAACCTTTTTTCTCCAACTTATGCACTGGATAGCCAAAAAAAAAGGCACAAAAGCTTTACATAGCAAAAAAAAAAAAAATCTTTCCTGAAAATTAAACAAAAATCTTGTATTTTGTATAAACCAAAACAAACCCCAACATGATTGTAAATAATGCTCCACTTTGTATCCTCCACACCCCACATGCTGCACATTTTCATGTTTCTTCCAATTCATTTTACTTCTCTCAGCAATAAAAGTCCAAAAACATTTAACAATGAACTATCATCTCCATGGCATAGCCCTGACTATGACCCATCTGACCCAACTTAAGGGTGTAGCTCCAGGGCTGGAACAGCTGAGCAGGGTCAGATGCACATGACTGGCAAATGCAAGCTTACCCATATCAGCTGGGGACAGTTTGGCTCCCTGCACTGCTTGCTTACCCCTGTAGGAGTGGTGGACTGCAGGCCAGGTGATGACCATGCTGCAAATTATCCAGAGAGCCTGGTCACGTGTGTATAATGCATAGACCCATTCTATCCTAGGAGAGGAGCGATTTCAGAATTCACAACCACCTCATGGAAAGACTGAGCTCTGGAGAGGACTCCAACCAAACACAGGAGGCAGCCTGTTCCCAAACACCCAACTCTTGCCTCTCAGGAATAAAAGAGCTTACAAGGCTACCTCTTTGCAAGAGATGAATAATCCAATGGAGTTCTCATTTTGGCTAGGGAACAAACCCGTCTGGCTCTTGCCCTCAAAGATGGAATAAATGGGTCTACTAGGTGATGGCAGGGATACCTGAAATTAGGTGATTTGTAGGAAGCAAAAAAAAAAGAGCAACAGTTTCTTCTGGTTATAAGCACTTACTTCTACTAGAGTAACCTTTCATAACGTCTGTATTTCAAAACAGCCCTAAAAGGATCCTTTCATGAACAGCCATCCGATTCATATCCCACATATGAACTGAAAAAGGCCTCATCGTTGTTTCTTTCATACTTATTTCTTACTTCTCCAAATTTCTCAGTCTGTGGTACCAAACACTTCAAATTAATTTTTTCTCCATAAAGCTTTTTCCTCACTTACTTCATCTTCACTTTCTATTACTTTAACATTCACCCACAATTCCCTCACCTAAATCTTCCGTATCAGCCACATCTGTCATTTATAAACAACTCAGTCCTTCCCATCCCATCTTCTCCTGTCAATCTAGTATGTCACAACCCACCATGCAGCAATTTACCACCTTACCAAAGAAAACACAACATATCCAATATATTAACTATGGAAACACTTGCTACATGCACATTAAATATAATGCATGCAATACCTCAGATCACTGGACTAAATTCTGAACCCCTTAAAAATGCAGGAACCTCACTTCCAGATGTTATGGACAGGAAAGGATACTTGTCACATAAAAGAGGAGACAGAAGTTTTCCTTTTCCCTCTTTGACGTCAGCTCAACACTGAGCCATACATTCTGCCAAATTATTTAATTTTCTCAGCTGCATGCCCGAATTCCACCAATCATGTTTAATAATCACTTCTGCTACACATTTAATAATCACTCATGCTACACATTCCTCCAACCTAAGTCCATATTTCTCTTCATCTACCTTGATAACCCCCATTTTTCCATTCACCATACACTGTCAATGCACTAACCCATATCCTCTTGAAGTTTAATTTATACACACAATTTACACAACCACAATTTTTGTTACTTCTGCTTCGGACCCATACTAAGAATCTGATCCACATCCAGACCCATACTAAGGATCTGGTCCCCAGTCAGACCCACACTAGGGTTCTGGTCCCCATTCTCTGTTAAAGTCCTAATCAAATCTGAGCTCAAGCAAACACACAGGATTTCTCAGATGAATAATTCTCTTTAAGAACCACCCACACAATCCTTCCCTTAAACATTTCCTCCCTCATCCCATTATGCAAACTCCATAACAAATGTGCAGACCTGTAGTTCACTTAAATTCCTCCACATCTCATGCTCAACATTCCTCTTTGCATCAAGAAAAGGCTTTTAATAAAAACACAACCTGCCCTTCCCAGCCTAGTCATAAACGTCCCAGAATGTTGCAGCAACCACAAACTAGATGGTCAGGATGCCAAATAAAATATTATTAAAAAATAAATTAAAATAGCATCAAATTCCTCTAATGCCTTGGCTTTAACAGATTTTACAGAGTATAAAACCGTACCAAAAAAAGTTAGCCACACAATAATCAATTAAATAATTAATTTAAATTATCCATTTCCAATTACATTCCATATTTAACCCCTTAGGGGATAGAGTATCAAATTTTAAAATAAAGACGGATTGTTTTCAAATCAGTTAACATTTGATGTTAGAATCATTAAAAGAACTATTATTTATCCATCTCAAAACTACTACTTGTAGTCCTCGAACATCACTATTAGGGCAAGCTTTAAAATGCATAGCAACTTGACTTTCTATTAAGTCTCTAATATGTTCCTTTATTCTTGTAGAAAATTATCTTTTACTTTCCCCAATGTAAAACTTCCCACGTGGACACCACAAAGCATAAACCACTATCACACCTAGTGGTTGCTGTTATATTCTTCTGCTCTATTGTGGTTGGTGTATAATAGTTTGTTGATGGCCAGAGACTTTTGCTTTCAATTACAGAGAATATTCAGAGATACTAATATGGACAAGACTCAGAGGTCAATGGAATACTGTTATCCAGTCGAGTGAACATCTGGCCATGAGAGATGCCCTGGAAGTGAATAATGTGAATGTTTTGCCTAAATTACTGGAAAGATGGATAAGGAACGGGGTAAACAATTCAATAACCATTTTTCAACAGCTGGACAACAATCGATAACTACAATGACACCTGAAATCCAAGTAATACTTGGCTATCTTGACCGTTTGTTGTACAAAAAAAAAATCTGTATATTTCAAAAATCTGTATATTTCAATATGCAAAGTTTGCAACAGTACCTGGAAATGAAAATTATCCCTAGGGATCTTAGGGCTATAAAAATCCATCTACCCCTTTCATTTGAATGAATGAGAACAACAAACAATTCCAGACATGGTGGGTAGCTGTGGCACAAAAGTGCAGTCTGGAATGGGTTAGCATACTTATTGAAAGGGATTTGTTAAAAAGGAAAAAAATCAGAGAGGACATTAAGTCCGCTTATTCCGATGTACTGGCCAGAACAAGCTATTCTTGTTTGGAACATTTTTTGGCTGACATGAATGATAAATTATCGGCTTTTGGAAGAGAGACTATTGAAAGAAAGAATAAGTTAAGGCATGATCTACATGATTAAGAACAAGACCAGGGTTTTACATGGGGTATGAATCAACGTAAACAACGTAATCATGTCAGATTCCAACAACCGGGAAAGAGCAATAATCAGCATGGCATTTCACGGATTAAGACAGTGAAGAAGCTTCACATTATCCACCCCTACCTCCTACATACAGTTCTGAGAATTTTCAAAAGACTGTTCGCAGGGTGGATGAAGAGTTTGGACAGACACGTAAACGCTCAAGAAATTATAATGAACTCAATTCCAAGATGGCTGCAAACTGAAAAACAGCTTGTTTCTAGTTCTCCCAGTGTGAAAACAGAAACTCAGCAGATAAGGCTAATAAACTTGCATTTATGGGTAAATTTCAGTAACTGGCTAGTAAATTCACTGCCTGGATGCCAGAAATAAAGAAATACAGAAGACCTGGAAACAAATTGGCTACAAAAAGCGAGGAAGAAACAATGACTGGGGAAAGTTCTGCAGCTGTTCTGCAAAAAGTAATGCAACCTTCAGACATGATCCAATAACCTAAAGGAAGATGCAAAACAACTGCATGCAGACCTGGCTAAAATAAACAAAATACAGATGAAGTATATCAACAAACACAAAAAAAGCTGTAAAAATGGAAGAAGCTTTAAAAAGATATTCAGATGAGATGATAAAGCTGCAAAAATCAGAGGTCAAGATGAAGAAAAGGCTGGCTGAATATGAGACTGCTCAGAAGAGATGCTGAAAAAAATAATAGAATTAAGAGGGCAGAGCACGTAGAGAGAACCTGAGACTTTCAGCTACACCAGAAAAGCTATAAGGAACAAAAATGCCACCAGAGAGTGGAGGAAAAACCAAAAAGTTTTACTATATCTTAGTGCCTCGGCTCCTCAAGGCTTCAAGAGATAAAAAGTTATTCACACAAATCCATTATATAAAAGCATCAATTAACACATCAATTAAACAATTACCTAAAACATCAATAGAAAAGCACAATTCATTGCAAAAATACCTTCCAATTACACTCCAGGTTTAACCCATGAGGTACTAAAGTACCAAACTTTAAAATGCATACTGTCTATAACAAATTGTTCCTTTATTTCTCTCTCATATCTTAACAGTTTCTAAAATAGTACCCCTCAAACACTGACTTACACCCCCGACATACCATATAATGATATGCTATAGCATTTTCAATTTTCTTATTTTTAATGTCCCTGAGGTGTTCCTGCATTCTTACTTTAAATGACCTCTTCGTTTCTCCAATACAAAAGAGGTTACAGGAACATCTCAGTGCATAAATTACACCCACAGTGTTGACAGCTCATATATTGTTTAGCGGTGTAAGTTACATACTTAATCTTTTCAAAAAAAAAAAAAACAGGAACTGTATAATGACAAATAGAACTAGAACATTTCTCACATGGCAACGTCCCCATAAATTTTAATTCAACACATATTTCTGTTTTTGGAATCTCATGTCCCTTACACTAAGTCTTTTTCTCAAAGAAAGCAAAGGTTTATATGGTAACAGATTTTTTAACCTTTTATCTTTTAACAAATAATCTCAATAATACTTGATAACAAACAAACATTTCCTCTGTCATGACATTATATGATGTTACAAAATAATCCTTTTTAGCTTCCATTTGTTATTACTTTTCTTTATTTCTTTACACAAAATATTCTATTTTGGCTCCTATGATTCCCCTCAGGCCACTCATTGTCATTCAACAGTCTATCCAGGGCATTTTCCACTACATAATAACCATAACCCCTACGCAAAAAATATCCACAAACCTTACTTAATTCTTCTCATAAAACATTGTTTCTATTACATAACCTTGAAACCCTAATTCACAATATGGTAGTGAATTAATTAGCTGGGATGGGTGACAACTCGTACCATCCAAAAAATGGATACTATCAGGAAATTTCTTATGTACCCTAATCTGTACATCTTCACCCACCATCCCATCTAATTCTATATCTAAAATGTCACTTTTCCCATTTGTATCCCATCAAATTTAATACCAAATTCATTGTCTTGCAAATTATTTATAAAGACATTTATCAATTGCTCTCCACCTTCACATACAAAAATAAGGTCATCAATAAATCTAAAGTATTCTTTATTACATACTTCTTATAAAACTCCATCTGATATAAATACTTATTTTCAAAAAGACCCATGAACAAGTTGGCATACATAGGGGCAAATGATGCCCCCACTGCCGTCCCTTTAATTTGATGAAATATTTCACCATTAAATTCAAAATAATTATCCATCAAGCAAAAATACAATAATTCCACTATACAATTCATTAAGGGGCTATCCCCTAAAAATACTTTACTGCTTCTAGTCCTAACTGGTGACTAATATTTGTATAAAGACTTTTAGCATCTACAGTTGACCAGTAACTCTCCGCATTCCATTCAAGGGACTTAATTTTATCTACAACGTCAAAAGAGTCATGAATATAGGAGTTAAATTTCCTAACTGGTTGTAACAAATATTTATGTAACAAAATTCCTATATTGTGCAAAAAATATTTTGTAGCAGCAACTATCGGACATCCAGGTGGAGAGGAAAGGTTTTTGTGGATCTTTGGGAAACAATAAAATTTGGCTATGAGACATCCTTGAGTGGAGAACTTTGTTTCTACATCATTTTTCGAGAAATAATTTTACTTGGAACCTTTAATTAGATCATCAAACTCTAACAAGGCCCCATTATATTGCGAAACTGCTACCTTCTTGTATACATTAACATCATAAGCTATAAAGAACAGACCGCATTAATTTTATGAAAGCACAAATAAGCAACTGGACTGGTATTCCACAGCAGGAGTTGTTAGTTAAAAGTGCACATCGTGTTTATGCTTCAAACCTAGCTATAAGAAAGCAACATAGACCTTTAATAGTACATATACAATCCTACCAGCAGAAGGAGTTGATTCTGACAAAACTGTGGCAGAAGGACAAAATACTAAAAGTGGGAGACAGCAGAGTGTTTGTGGAGAACAATTACTCATTGCACAAAAGGCAAAAGAGAAGTAAATTCATTCCACTATTCAGCAAATATCGAGACACAGGCGTGAGATTTAAATTGCTGTATCCAGCTGTCATTAAGGTATTCATCCCTGGAGGGACAAATCATTTTTTGATGAAGTGCATGCTAAGGTGGAAATACAAAAGCTTGTCCAACAAAAAGTGAGCTGTGAAACAGAAGGAGATTCTGCTTCTTGTTCTTCTAGTGATAAAGACCACAGAGAGACTGTACCTGTGAAACCTTTTCCAGTATTTCAATGGAAAATGTTGGAGAGAAGGAAGGGAACACGAAAGTTGACTAGAAGAATTGAGAGTATATTGGAAATGAAGTAGACAAAGGATTTGAGCAACAAAGAACAGTAATAAAACCAGTAACTTAATGTAGGATTACAATGCAATAACTATACTTGTGAAATATGACAGAACAAGAAAATCTGGAAATGGTGGACTTTTTCAAGACTTCCTGGATTTCTGGGCGACTGTAAGGTATATGCCCTACTTCATCTCATTAATGTTTGGAAAAATGCTTTGGGAAGGGAAAGGGGAGAAAGCTAACTGAAAGTAAAGAAAACACTCTTCTTAATAGTACTGAATTTGTGGTGCATGGCTTTCTTTGCATGCAATTTTTAAGTGTAATGGGGATTGTAAACGGGTGTTTTTCTTTTTCTCCCCTCTTCTCTCTCTTTTTTTTCTTGTACAGTTTTGAGAAATATAGGCAATGCAATGATAACAAAAAGGAGCCTGGTTAAAAAGACAAGTCAACGTTAAAAATAATGTGCTTTTTTCATTCTTGCATGGGGAAATGGCTGGATTAAGTACCTTAGATGGATTAGTTTTAAGAGAGAGCAAGTAAATGAAAAGGAATATTTAATATCATGAGGCTTTTTTTCTAACAAATGCATGTATACTAAGTAGCAATTCTGCAGCTTGTCTCCATGGAGACAATCTGATAAAGAGAAATTGGAGACAGTCTAATGGAAGGGGATTGGTTAAGGGGAAAAAGCAATCAGGGGGGTTTCCCAGCCATGACAGCTTCAAAGATCACACAAAATCAATTAGACTTGAAGTTACGTTCTCTCAGATTTTTGAAATGCAATGGGAATACGAATATAAACATAAGTTTTTTTTTCTTCTTTTTATCTCATCTTCTCTCGTTTTCTTTGATCAGTTTTAAGAAATGTAGGCATTGGAATGAAAATAAAATTAAGAAAATGGGGGAGTGAAGAAGGGTCTGGTTAAGAGTTATGATAAAAGAAAAAAAGTGTGCTTTTTCCCATGCTTGTACAATGAAATGACTGGGTTAAGGCCCTGGGCGTTATCCAGTAACAAGTTTATTACAAAGTATGTAAATGAAAACAAATATTATAAGGCTTTTTTCTGGTAAACAAGGTACCATTATTCAGTTTTGTGTTTGGTTTGCAAGTCACTAGAAGAGGATTTGATAAAGAGAAATGGCTTGGAGAAAATGTTTACTGAAGGCATTCATGTTTTCTCAGCTGGGAGAGCTATAAAGATAGAAAATAACAAATAGTACTTAATAACAGCACTGACTATACCATGTGTCTAAGCATGACTATCCTTTCTTTTTTGGTTAAAGGATAACAATTGGATTCTATTAATTGCTCAACTTCTCTGTCCTTTTTCTCCCCATTTACAGTGCCCGCAATACATAAACAACAATACAGCACAATGAATAAACAACAATAAAGCATTAAAACATTTTAAATTGACTGTTTCTCTCCACTAGAACAATATCTTACTGTACTGTGGTAGTTTCACTTCCAAAAAAAACTTTTACCCCGCCCTGGAAAAAGCTTGCTGCAGTCTCCAATTCACTGATGTCATTAAGACTAATGAATACAGGTAGTTTTCTGACCAATTATCCTCAAAACTCAACCATGCTGTGATGTCACAGCTTCCTGGTCCTTTCCCTACCCATACAGAAAGTAAAGGCTAGAACAAGGAAACAGTATGAGTCAAGTCTCCTGCTATGAGCTATCAATCACAGCAGGTAACAGCTCAAATTACCTTTACACTTTGGAAGCTGGGGAACTTAGGTGTGAAGGGGGGGGGGAGGTGTGAGATGAGTTGAAGTAGTACAATTCAGGCTTCAGAAAAGACTGAAATTTAGCCATTCTAAAAAGAAGCAGCAGTAAAAAGCACTTTGAAAGTCTGTTCTGTGGCATTTGCACTGTTTGTATTTTAAGATGTCATTGAATGACATGAAATGTTACTTAAAATTAACTAGCTGAAAGACAGCAGTGCATGCATGTAAAATCAATGCAACGACAATAGCTTTAGGGTTTGCGTGATGTAATTTTTTTTGTACAGACCAGCACTGCATTATGGAATACCTAGAGGCACACTAAATGATCAGGATCACTTCAAAATGCTATACCTCATTTGGTCAGACTCGGAAATTATGTATAAAAAATATTTAAAAACCTGTAAATAGTCCCAGAGTGGTGTTACAATGTAAGAAACACCAAACCATGATTATCTAAACATGTTTTTTTTTAGTCTGTAGGTCCGGTTCTCCTTTAACTCTAGCATGTGTGGCTATCAACTTGGAACCTTTGTTCTTATTAGGAAGCAAAAACTTTAATATTTGAAGATGTACATAGTTGTGTGTGTTATTAAGTACATTAATAGTTTGTAGGGGGGTTGGGGGAGTTGTTCTGTTTGAGGACTTTCAAAAAAAATGTTATGTAAGATGTGGTATAGGCACAGATAGATATGACAAGAACCAACCATATAAAAGACCAATCTGCCAAACAGTATATGCATGTAACATAAAAGTTGGAACTAGACAGTTAACAAAGCAGTTATGCAAAAAGGTGCTAATAATAACTACACAAGAAAGTGATGCTTTCTGTAATGTCTTTCAATCTGAATGACCTTAGATAAATATAACAAAGAAAGAGTAGTGAACTATATTAAAAATGCAGAGTGCAAATAGCTATACTTCAGGAGACGTACCTGGAAAGAACTGAACATGTGAATTTGATAAAGAAGGGTTTTCAGGATGGTTATTCAGTGGAATATTGGGGCAAAGGAAAACAGGAGTACTTATATTAATTGCAAGAGGAGCTCCAACAGTGATAGAAGAGGGGAAAAGATAATAATGGAAAATACATAGTACGGTTTACTATTGAAATGTCGCCATGCACTTGCACGGCTATGAAGTATTCAAACAACAGATATTCAAATACATCATATGTGTGCAGGTTACATGAGTGAATGTCATATTTGCGAATGGACTGTGGATCCGCAAATATAACGTTCGCTCATGTAAAGAGATTGCGGTACAGTGTGGTTAGGGAAATACATCCCTTTCCTCACTGTAGTGTGATCTCGGAGTTGGAATATTAAGTTAGGGAGGTGTGGGGGGCTTGCCCCCCTGCATAAACGGGATGTTAGGTGTAGGGATTAGGGAGTTACGGCAAGGGTGGCATTGTTGTTAATGCCATAAAATGTCGGACATTTTCGGCATTAACAGCTGCTTTTCGACAATAGGGCTGTTAGGTTAGCTGTAGTTTCGGTAAAACACTTGGGTTATTTGTACCATTTTTATTTTAAATTTTGAGATATTGATAGTAAACCATACAGTACTAATGGGCTACTGGCTAGTGAGGAGGATTACACTGGCATGCATTTACATCCCCCTTAAAACTGCTATAATGGAGCTTTTCTGGGATAAATAATCAGCTTTCAGCAAGGAATATTACTTAAAGGTGGAGACTGGAATTTGGTTTGCAAGTGTCTGGGAGGGCTAGAAGGGAAAATATAACAAAGGAGTGTAGACTTTTGAAGAAATTTATGAAAATGTTTGCCACGGATGATGTTAATTCAGTACTAGGAGTTTGGAGTGAATTTACATATTCACAGAGATACAAAAAAGTACAGTTTTGTACCTACCATAAATGTAGATGTTCGAGGATCCACATTGCTGCAGTCCTAACTATTGGGTAGTCCGCTGTCCAGTCGGCCCGAATACCAGAGTATATGGCTGACGTCGGTCAGGGCGCATTAGACTGACGTCAGTACGTCAGGGTACTAATGCGCATGACCGACGTCATATCCTCAGTCTTTTCTTGCCCCAGATGTCAGAAGACCCTAAAAAGACAAGGCCCAATATACCTGCACCAAAAATATGTACAATATATACAAAAATATATACAAAAATATCAGCATATAACCTCACCTACACAACCACCCCTAAACACAGAGGGAAGGAGGGAGGTAAATTGGACTGCAGCAATGTGGATCCTCGAACATCTACATTTATGGTAGGTACAAAACTGTACTATGTTCTTCATTCCACATTGCTGCAGTCCTAACTATTGGGTAGAATCCCAAAGCAGAGGTAAGGGAGGCTGGCAAATCATAAAGAAGCAGGAGCTGACAACATGCCTTGCAAAATAGCTGTGGCAAAACCAGCCCTAGACTTAGAGTAGAGAGGAAGGTGATAATGCTTAGAGAAAGTATGCACTGAACTCCAAGTAGCTGCCTCCAAAATATCCTTAGTTGCCACCCCTTAGAAATGCTGTTGAAGTGGCAGTAGCCCTAGTGGAATGAGGCCTAATCCCAGCTGGAATCTCCTTGCCATGATGGGAATAACAGAATGCAATGCAAAACCCAATCCACCTAGAAATAGTTTGTTTTGACACAGGCTTGCCCTGCGAACTCAAAGCAAAAGAAACAAACAACTGCTGAGACTGCCTAAAATCCTTAGTCCTGCTTAAATAATAACGCAATTGCCTGTGTACATCTAAAGTGTGCAAAATCTTTTCCCCTTTATTTTGGGGGTCTGCATAAAAAGTAGGCAAATGAATAGTTTGGTTTAAAGCCACACTAGAAACCACCTTAGGCATAAAGGAAGGATTAGTACGTAATGATACCCTATCCTTATGGAAAATCAAAAGGGCTCTACTGCCATAAGGGCCTGCAACTCAGACACCCTTCTTGCAGAAGTAATAGCCAACAGAAAAGCAGTCTTCCATGACAAGTATTTCAATTCAGCAGTAGCCGCAGGCTCAAAAGGTTGTAGAGTAAGTTTTTCCAACACAAAATTGAGATCCCAAGCAGGAGTAGGAGCTCTACGTGGGGGTCTTATATTCTTTGCCCCTCTAAGAAACTGCTTGAACAAAGGATGCGAAAACAATGGTGGGTCACAATCATAGTGAGCTGAAATTGCTGCAGCATGAATCTTAATGGAAGAGAAGGACAAACCTTTGTCCAATAACTCAGTAAGATATTGAAGAGCCACACTCAAATTAGGCTCAGAAATCTCCAAATTCTTTGCTGTACTCCAAAATAAAAACCTCTTCCATTTTTCTGCGTACACTTTCCTTGTACTAGGTCTTCTAGCTTCCATAATCACATTTAAAACTTGTTGAGGAAGTTGAGACCTGCTGTGTTTCAACACAGAATATGCCAGGCTGTTAGATGAAGAGAGTGAAGCTTGACATTGAGCAGATGACCGTCCTTCTGAGATAACAGATGTGGAATCAAAGGTAAAGGCCATGGAGGCTTCCTTACCAGACTCCTCAGTAGTGGGTACCAGTGTTGCCGAGGCCAATCTGGAGCTATTAAAATCATCCTTGGCTTGTCTTGTCTGACCTTTAAGAGCACCTTTGGAAGAAGAGGCAGAGGTGGAAAGGCATACACATGAAGATTTTTCCAACTGAAAGAAAGAGCATCCACTTTCCAAGCTGTGTGATGAAACCCCTTTGTGCAAAACTTTGGCAGCTGGTGGTTTAGTGGAGAAGCGAACAGATCTATGTCTGGAGTTCCCCATGACACTGTCAATTGCTGAAATACATGAAGATCCAGTTTCCACTGTGGGGATCCATGATTTGTCTGCTTAACACATCTGCTAAGGAGTTCTGTGCTCGGCAGAAACCTTGCCTGAAGAGTTAGTTGCAAGCTGAGCGCAGTCTCCCATAAAATCATTGCTTGCCTGCATAGAGGATAAGAATGTGTTCCCCTTGTTTGTTGATGTACCACATGACAGTTGTGTTGTCTGTTAGAATCAACACCTGCCCTGGAAGAAGTAACTCCTTGAAAGCCATTAATGCAAACTGGACTGCTAACATCTCCTTCATGTTGATATGTAGATGCTGTAGTCTGGCAGGCCACTTGTCTTGTATCCACTTTCCATTTAGATGAGCTCCCCAAGCAATGTCCGAGGCATCTTGTCGTTAAAATCTGACTCGCCTCTGGCCGGGTCACAGAGAGTCCCTTGTTTAGGTGACATTCCTGAGCCCACCACAAAAATTCTTTTTGAAGGCAAGGTATTATTTGAATGACAGTGTCCAAATCCTGGCAGTGCTGTGTCCATACATTTTTGAGATACCATTGCAGCTTCCTCATATGCAGTTTGGCATTGGGAAGCACCAGAATACAAGATGCCATGAACCCTAATGCTTGAAGGACTGTCCTTGCAGTCAGCACGGACTGATGAGATAGTTGATGGAAGTAAAGGGATAGACTCTTTTGTTTGTCCGGGGTTAAAAAGGCCATCTGGGCTGCTGTATTCAGTCTCACACCCAGAAAGCACATGTCTTGAGAGGGTACTAGACTGGACTTTATTTCGTTCACAGAATACCCTAGGCATCTTAGCACTGCTATAACATATTCCAGATGCTGTAGAAGGTCTTCCTTTTCTTGAGCCAGAATCAGGCAGTCGTCCAAGTAAGGATAGATTTGAATTCCTTTTAGCCTGAAGTAAGCTATCACTGGAGCCAGAACCTTTGTGAATACTCTGGGCAGTAGATAAGCCAAAGGGCAATGCAGAGAACTGATAATGAGAATTTCCAGCTCGAAAACGCAGATACTTCCTGCAACTTAGTCTTATAGGCACATGAAGGTAAGCTTCCTTGAGATCTAAAGTTACCATCCAGTGATCTTTGCCCAGCAGAGGTAAAAGCTGTTGTAACGTCAACATCTTGAACTTGGGAATGTCCAGATAAGTGTTGAGGATAGATAAATCCAAAATTGGTCTCCACGTGTTCCCCTTCTTTGGTACTAGGAACAGGCGAGAATAAAATCCTAGGCCCCTTTCTGATACAGGGACTGGCTGAATGGCCCCTATTTGGAGTAACAGAGAAATTTGCTTGTGAGCCTCTTCCCTTTGTGGAGGAGGAACGTCTGGCATGCCTTTGAAAGGGGGCAATGTATGGAAATAAAACCTGTAACCGTGGTGAATGATATCCAACACCCATCTGTCTTGAGTAATTAAATCCCAATTTTCTTTGAAAAGAGACAGTCTTCCTCCCAAAGGAGCTGCCAGGCGAGAATCTACTGGCAGCTGAAAAGGCAGGTCATTGGGTCTGTTTACGAAAGGACTGACCCCTGCCCTCACCAGAAGTCTGAGCAGGTGAACTCCTGTTCTAGGCCTAAAAGAACCTTGAGCTCTGCCCCTACCACGTCTAGACCTACCCCTAGACTGGGAATCATAAGCAGGATATGTCCATCCCTTAGTAGGCCAATTTCTACTAAACTTGGTGGCTGCACCTGCAAAAATCTTTAACAGTTTGCATAGACTTAGCTTTGTCCTCCATTTTCTTTAAAACTGCTTCCACAGGCGAACCAAACAACACATCAGACTGTAAAGGAGCATCCAAAATCCTTGTCTTAACATGCTCAGCTAAATTCTGATCCCTCAACCAGGCATGCCTGCGAAGAACAGAACTAGTGGCAGCCACCCTCGAGGAGGCCTGTACAGCATCAAAACCACATTGCAAAGAATGCTTACCCACTTGTTCAGACACATGAACTAAATCCAGCAACTCTTTACACTCAATACCTTCCGCCAAAGCATCCACCTTAGATTTCAGTTGTGAAAGGAGATAATTTTGATATTTTAGCATGTGAAACTGACAATTCAACGCCCTCATGGCTAAAGTGGAAGAAGTATACACTTTCTTTCCCCATCTATCCAAAGCCCTTGCCTCTTTATCAGTGGGAACAGGGTTTTAACCACAGAGGCCTTAACACCTTTAGGTCCCTGAGAAACAGTTTCCAGGTCTGCCCTAGGACTCTTAAAAAGATACTTATGAGCTTCAGGCACCCTATAGTACCTATCAGGTTTAACAGGAGCAGGAGGCAAAGAATCAGGGTTCAGGGAAGCCTCTGCAAAAACATCTTCCACCACATTCAACACAGGAGGTATAGCTAAGGGCCTATGCTGGGGTAAAACAAGAATTCCCTAAGCCTTTTCCTGGAATCAGAGTAATCCTGGCCTTCCCATTTAAAGTGCTCCCTCATGGAATGCAGAGTCTCTGAAAATGAGAAATCCTCAGGAGGAGAAGCTGTAGGAGTGGAATCATCCACATCAGAATCAGAATAAGGAGGATACTCCTGCAAATCTTCCGCAGAAGACTCAGAAGCCTCTGAACACTGTTCAAAACTATCAAACTCAGGTTCCACCCTAGGCCTCTTATCAGGAGGGGCATAGAACCTCTAATCATAGTAATCAAATCTTCTGCCATTTTAAGCATATGTTTCTTAGGCACAGAACCTGAAGTGCTAGGAGAAGCCCCCACTGAAGCTAAACTTGGCCTACCTCTCAAAGAAGTTTTGGAAACAGAAGGAGAGGCTCTAACTACCTTGGGAAGAGAGGGAAGAACAGTTACCTGAGAAGCCCGCTCAGCCTGGCCTACCTCCTGAGAAGGCACATCCTGTAACAGTAAAGTCTCTGCCTGAGACTCCAAAGAAACTCCTGGCAAAACCTCTGGCTCCACTGAGCCTTCTAAAGAACCGGCGTCCGGGACTGCCGGTTCATCAACCCTAGGCTTCGCTGTTTTGTCCTTGCGCTTCTTGGCCGAAGCGGGCGTCGGAGCATCCGACGGCATTTTATAATTGCAACGCTTCCCAAACACTAACCTGGCACAGTCTAACCTTCTCTTAATAGTGCGTTTGTTAAACCTAGCACAAGAGCGGCATCCAACAACGTCGTGCTCAGGCCCTAAACAAGGTATACACAAGGTATGGTAATCCCTATGAGGTATCTGTTTCCCACAAGAAATACAGTTATTCACTTTTTCTGACATCCGGTTAAATACTGAGGCAAGAAAAAACCAAAATGTTCCCCAACGGGGTACTTAGCCAACTCTGATTCGGTCTGAAACTCCGACTTCAGAAAATTTCAGAACGCCAACCTGCACTCGCAAAACTGCTTCTGCATCGGACCATGCGGCAAAAAAGACTGAGGATATGGCGTCGGTCATGCGCATTAGTACCCTGACGTACTGACGTCAGTCTAATGCGCCCTGACCGACGTCAGCCATATACTCTGGTATTCGGGCCGACTGGACAGCGGACTACCCAATAGTTAGGACTGCAGCAATGTGGAATGAAGAACATCTGGGCTAGGCTAGATAGATTTTATATCTCACAGGAATATGTGCATTTAAATGACTGTCTTGAAATGCACCCAATAACTATTTCAGATTGTGCACCAATAATAACTAAAATAAAAATGCAAGGTAATGAAATAAAAATGAGACACTGGTGCCTTCCCCACCTATTGGTTGAAAAGTGAGGAATTTAAGGAATGGGTTTTGGAATGAATTCAGACACTACTAGAGAATATAGAATGTTCTTCGGAGTATAGCTAGGGAGTAGGATAAAATTAAAGTGGAATTTAAAGCTAGGGTAGAAATAAAAGAAAGGGAGAGATGGTTAAGAAGTAAATTATTTAGAGGGACTGACAAATGTTAAAGAATTGTAAAATAGGGAGAATCTTTCAGAACAAGAAAAGGAATTGCAGAATGCTAAACAGAAAATAAAAGGATTACCTCGATAATATGTGCAAAATGGGAAAAGAGGTTGAGGATACATGGATGCATTGACAAAGACCACTGTTAAGCAACTGTTTTTTTATAAAAATCCTAGAGGACAAAAACTTTTAGCACAACGACTCAGGCAAAAGAAAGTGGAAATGGCTGTCACCAATTAGGGAGCCTATAACAAGGAAGATAACAAGAGAGCCTTTAGAAGTATTAGAAATAGTTCGAAAATTTTATGCAAGTTTGTATAAAACAAATATGGAGAGAGAAAAAAGAAAGTACAGTTGTGTACCTACCATAAATGTAGATGTTAGAGTGTATTCACTGTTGCAGTCATTACACTGGGGTTATCCTGCTGGCAGGCTAACCGCAGTCGGCCTGAATTCCAAAGTCTTGGTCCGGCGTCAGTTGCTGTCGCCCCTTCCCTAACGTCAGTGCGCCAGGGGTATAAAAGATGCAGCCGACGCCATTTTCTTCAGTTTTTCTTGCCCCAGATGTCTGGTGCTCCCAAAAGGGTAGGCTAAAAAACATTGCTAATAAAAGCATGCACTAAAACAAACAATACCTTCATCTACAAGCAAATACACCACATAGGTTGTATAGGATAGAGATGTACAGATAAGTCCCAGCAAAGAAAGGCGAATGGTGGGTGGGTAACCTGGACTGCAACAGTGAATACACTCGAACATCTACATTTATGGTAGGTACACAACTGTACTATGTTCATTGTGTTTCACTGTTGCAGTCATTACACTTGGGTTGAATCCCAAAGCTAAGGTTGGGTGGCTGGGTCTAAATAGAATTAGGAGTGGCTATAATGCCCTGCAAGACTGCAGTGGCAAAGCCTGCTCTGGATTTAGAGTAAAGAGGCAAGTGGTAGTGCTTAGTAAAAGTGTGCACTGAAGTCCAGGTTGCAGCCTCCAAAATATCCTTGGTTGGTACTCCTCTGAGAAAGGCTGCTGAGGTGGCTGCTGCCCTGGTAGAATGTGGTCTAATGCCCTTAGGCACTGATTTACCATGTTGTGAATAGCAGAAACGAATGCAGTGTCCTATCCATTTTGAAACAGTCTGCTTTGAGATGGCCTTTCCTTGTGATCCTGCAGCATATGCCACTAAAAGTTGTTCAGTCTTTCTGAAAGCTTTAGTTTTGTCCAAGTAGAAGCGTAGCTGTCTGTGTATGTCCAAAGAATACAGAAGTCTCTCCCCTTTATTCTGCGGGTTTGGGTAAAAAGTAGGCAAATGAATGGTTTGGTTAAGAGCCACACTGGATACTACCTTAGGCATAAATGTTGGGTTTGTCCTTAGAGAAACCCTGTCCAGATGGAAGATAATAAAAGGTTCCACAGCCATTAATGCATGTAACTCTGAGACTCTTCTTGCTGAAGTTATTGCTAGGAGCAGAGCTGTTTTCCATGATAAAAATTTTATCTCAGCTGTATTGGCTGGCTCAAATGGAGGCAGTGTGAGTTTTTCCAAGACAAAATTGAGGTCCCATGCAGGTATTGGTGCTCTCCTTGGAGGTCTTATGTTTTTGGCCCCCCTGAGGAACTGCCTAAGCAATGGATATGAAAAAATAGGCGGGTCTGTATTGTAATGAGCTGAAATGGCAGAGGCATGAATCTTAATTGATAAGGATAGGCCTTTGTCCAGCATCTCAGTTAGATATTATAAAATCTGAAGAATATTTGGAACAAGCGTGTCAATTCCTTGTGCCTGGTTCCAAGCACAGAATCTCTTCCATTTTTCTGCATAAGATCTTCTGGTGCTGGGCCTCCTGGCCTCCAAAATGACACCCATAACCGCTTTAGAGAGGTGTATTCTGAGCAGTATCCGTCATGCAGCTAGGTTTAGAGTTCTGAGTTGGCTGTGCAGGATCTGATTGTTTTGTTGGGTCAGTAAATGAGGAATTTGAGGCAATGTCCAGGCTGGGCCTTGGGACAAGCTCCTTAGGATTGGGTACCAGTGTTGGCATGGCCAATCCGGGGCAATCAGAATCATTTGTGGCTTCTCTGGTCTGATCTTTAGGAGTACCTTGGGAAGGAGAGGCAGTGGAGGAAAGGCATATACTGTAAGGTTGTTCCAGCTGAATGATAGAGCATCCACTTTCCATGCTTGTTTGTGATAAGTCCTTGTGCAGAATCTCTGAATTTGGCAGTTGTGAGGAGAGGCAAAAAGATCTATGTCTGGGAGTCCCCATTTTCTTGTTATCATGCTGAAGATTTGTGGATCTAGTTTCTACTCGTGAGGGTCCATGAGGTTTCTGCTTAGTTCATCTGCCAGAGCATTTGTTTTTCCTGGCAGGAATTGTGCTTGCAGGTGTACTTGGTAAGTCAATGCTGTGTTCCACAAAATCATGGCTTGTCTGCAGAGGGGGTAGGAATGTGTGCCCCCCTGCTGTCCTGGATGAAGTAGGTCCTTGAAGGCTGTCAGGGCATTTTGTACAGCTAGCATGTCTTTTTGATTGATGTGTAGATGCCTTTGGCTTGGGGGCCATGTGCCCTGAATGCATTTTCCTGCCATGTGGGCCCCCCAGGCATAATCTGATGCATCTGTTAGTGTTTGCCTGGCCGTGGGTAAAGTGAATGGCTGTCCCTTGTTGTGGTGACAGGCCTGTGCCCACCATCGAAACTCCTGTTGCAGGCAGGGAATGAGTGAAATGAATGATTCCAGGCTGTGGCAATGTTGAGTCCAAACACTTTTTGGGTACCATTGTAGTTTCCTCATATGCAGTCTTGCATATGGAATTAGCAGAATGCAGGAGGCCATGTAGCCCAGAGCCTGCAGAATTTTTCTTGCAGATAACTGGGTCTTTGTTGCCATGTTTTCGAAGTAAGAAGTCAGTTGCCTTTGTTTGTCTGGCGTGAGATAAGCCATCTGGGCAGTTGTATTTAAGCTTGCATCCAGGAATATTATCTCTTGAGATGGTACTAGTTTTGATTTCTTTTCGTTTACTGTGTACCCTAGGCAAATTAGTAATCTTTTTACAAACGCCAGATGCTTTAGTAGAATGTCTTTGGCCTCTGCTTGAATAAGGCAGTCGTCCAAGTAGGGATATATTTGAATTCCTATTTGTCTGCAAAATGCAATTACTGGTGTCAGGCATTTTGTGAAGACCCTGGGCGCAGTAGATGAGCCAAAGGACAGTGCAGAGAATTGGTAGTGCATTGAGCCAGCTATGAATCTGAGGCATCTTCTGCAAGAATGTCTGAGTGGAACATGCAGGTATGCCTCTTTGAGGTCCAAAGTTACAAGCCAAGCCTTTTTGCCCAGCATGGGCAGAAGCTGCTGCAGAGTCAACATTTTGAATTTCGGAACGTCCAGAAAAGTATTTAGAATAGACAGGTCCAGAATCGGGCTCCATGCTTTGTCCTTTCTTGGTACTAAGAAAAGTCTTGAGTAAAATCCTTGTCCTGCTCTTGTCGTGGCACTGGCTAAATAGCCCTCATGTCCATGAGAGATGAAACTTGGTTTTCCGCCTCTGCCCATTGATTGTGTGGCAGGTCTGGCATACCTTTTGCCTTTGGAAGGGTGTGAAAGTGGAACCTGTAGCCCTGAGAGACTATATTTAAGACCCATTTGTCCTGGGTAATCATGTGTCAATTTTGTGAAAAAAGTGCTAGCTTTCCCCTCAAGGGTGCTGCCAAAAGATAAATGCTTGGCATTGGCAGAGGGAAGTCACTGGGACTGCTTCCTATATGGCTGTGTTTTGTCTTCTCCGATTTTGGAGGTAGAAGCACCCCACTGTTTGGGCCTGTATGAGCCCTGGGGCTGTTGTCTGCCTCTAGGGCATCTGTATCTGCCTCTTTGTGGCCTGTCTGACACGGGAAATGACCAATTTTTAGAAGGACGGTTCCTGCTAAATCTGGGTGGCTGCACCTGTAAGAAATCCTTCACTGTCTGCATTTTCTTTAACACCTCTTCTGCCTTAACACCAAACAAAGTATCATGCTGTAATGGAACATCCAATAATTTTGCTTTAACATGATCAGGCAGAGTCTGTTCCTTTAACCAAGCATGCCTTCTAATGACAGAGCCTGTTACAGCGGCCCTGCAAGAGGCCTCCAGTGAATCATAACCACATTGCAAAGTAAGTTTTCCCACTTGTTCAGCTGCATGCAATAAATCCTGCAATTCCTTTTTCTCAGCACATTCAGAATGTCAACATTTTCTGTTTTAACAGAGACATTAAATATTGCTGATATTTAAGCATATGAAATTGACAATTTAAAGCCCTTACAGCCAAGGCAGCAGAAGTGTAAACTTTTTTCCCCAGTCTGTCCAGTGCCCTAGAATCTCTATCGGAGGGGACAGGGTTTTTTGCAGTAGCAGCCTTGAGACCACTTTGGGACCCTGTGAAACAGCTTCTGGGTCAGCTGCAGGGTTTTTATATAGAAATTTATGAGAATCTGGAACCCTGTAGTATCTGTCTGGCTTAACAGGTGCAGGAGGTAAAGAGTCGGGAGACAGGACGGACTCTGAAAAGACATCTACAATGTCTAGAACAGGAGGAATAGTAAGAGTTCTGAGCTGAGGTAGTTAAAGAAAGTATCTGAGCCTTTTCTTAGAATCAGAATAATCTTGGCTCTCCCAGTGGAAATGCTCCCTCATGGTATGCAAGGTTTCCCCAAATGAATAATTCTCAGGAGGAGAAGCTGAAGGAATAGATTCTTCAGCATCAGAATCCTCATAGGGAGGAATAGAGTATCCCTGTTCTGAAGAGGAGTCAGAGGAAATGGAAACCTCATCAGAGGAATCATATTCAGTGTCTTGCCTAGGCATCTTATCAGGAGGAGGATGGGAACCCCTGATCAAAGTAATTAGGTCTTCGGACATTTTGAGCATCTGTTTCTTAGGCATGGAAGTCTGTCCTGGAGAGTGCTGTACTTGTTTCTTTGTCTTCAAAACTGTTTTAGTCTTTGATGCTGAAGTTGGCTTGATATAAAGCTGTGTAGGTCTGAAAACACCCTCAGAAGCTGATGCCTGCTCAGCGGCTCCAGACCCATCTGAGAGATTAGTTTCCGAAGGCCCAATACCTGGAGTATCCAGAGGCCTAGCTGTCTCCATGTGGGAGTCGGAGGCGGCCTGTGGCTCTGAGGTAGCGGGTGTCAAGAGGGTGTGAAAGCGCCTCACTGAGAACCGGCGACTGGCCTAGAAGAGGCTTCATTGTCGGTTTTGGACCTCGGATGCCTGCCCTTTTCTTTTTCCTTGCACTTTTTATGAACTCCGGTCATCGATGGCATTATGTAGTTAAAACTTCAACCAAAGTAATGAAAAGCAAAATCGTACGGACGCTTAGTGTGTTGGTTAAATCTAGCACAAAACCGACAACTAGCAACGTCGTGGTCAGGGCCTAGGCAAGGAATATAGTAAGAGTGAAAATCCTTATGAGGTATTTACTTCCCACAAGAAATATAACTGTTAACTTTTTCTGACATTGGTCTGGAGCAAGAAAAAAGTTTCCCCAATGTGGTACTTAGCTTTACAGAAGACTTCGGATCTGAAATTCAATTTCGAAAATCTCAGGAGTCGGCCGACCGGCACTTGCAAACTGCTTTTGCTTCGGGCACTGCGCAGGAAGAAAGACTGAAGAAAATGGCGTCGGCTGCAACTTTTATACCCCTGGCGCACTGACATCAGGGAAGAGGCGACAGTAACCAACGCCGGACCAAGACTTTGGAATTCAGGCCGAATGTGGGTAGCCTGCCAGCAGGATAACCCAAGTGTAATGACTGCAACAGTGAAACACGATGAACATCAAATGGAAATGTTTATTGAAGAATTAAATATGCCAAGGTTAGAGGTAGATGAGGCTCAATTACTAACGGTTAGGATAGGAGGAGATAAGATAAAAATTGTAACGTATAACCAATCTACAGGAAAGTCCCCAGGAATAGATGGTATTTTTGTGAAAGTTTGGAAGCTAGAAAGGAAAAAAAAAACTGATAAAGATCTGGAAGGTTTTGTTTAACAGTATTTGAAAAGGAGAAGTACCACCATCCTGGAAGAAGGTGGTGGCAACGGTAATACCTACAGAGGGTAAAGATCCATTAGATCCAGCTTCATACAGGCCCATTCCAATACTAAAACCATGTGTTGATGTCTAGGATGGCTAAAAGAATGGCAAATATGACACCAAAACTGACGGATATGGATCAGTGTGGTTTTGTGGAAGGGAGGAAAACATATGACAGTATTAACAGAACACTGATGATCCAGAGGGAAGCAGAATGCAAGAAAATTCCACCTTTACTAGTGGGTCTTGATGCACAGAAAGCATTTGGCAGAGTAAACTGGTACTTCATGAGCAGGCCAATGGAAGCATTTGTTTTCCCTGATGCAATTATAAGGTTGATTAGATGCATATATGAGGGATTGGAGGTGAAAATTAAAGTGGGTGGGGTCTTCTGACAACTGCTCGAGTACAGGAACCAGGCAGGGCTGTCTGTTTCCCCTTTGTTGTTTGCACTATATTTAGAACCACTGGCAAAGAAAATAAGGGACTCAAAAAATTTAAGGAATTAATTGGTATGGTAGTCAGGAAAAGCTGGCTCTATTTGCAGATTATATTATTTTTGTACATGACAAAACCAGAAAGGGACAGTACAGTGTTGTGGAGCGTTTTAAGACTGTTTCAAATCTTCTTGGGATACAAAATTAATGAAGCTATCCATATTTATAAGAACATGATAAAATGAAGTATTTAGGATTATGGATTAGAAATTACTCTGTTGCGGCAGCTAAGGATATGTGGGAAGAGAATAAACAGAAGATAATACAAAAACTGAGAAACTGGAAGCTTTGTTATATGAATATGGACACTAAGAAACAAGCCATCAAAATGTTTTTAGTCCCTTTAGTCCTATACACTGGTCAGGCATATTTTTAAATCGACCACAGGAGAAGCTGTGGATAGCAATTAAAAAAAAAAAAAAAAAAAAAAAAGTTGAAGGATTTTATCTGGGAAGGGAAGACAGCAGGGTCAAGCAGGATAAGCTCATACTTCCAACAGAACAAGGTGGACTAGGATTACCAAATTTGAGGAGGTATTTTAGAGAAACACAGTTAATGCTCTTATACATAAAACAAGCAGAAAACTATAACTCAAAGTAGAAAGGAATGATGATGATACAGGGAGGAAGCTCAAGAAATAAGGAGAGATTGGGATATTGGATGCAGACTCTTAAGGAAAACAAAAAAAATCACAGAGTATTATATTCATAAAATAGCAGGCATTATTCTAAGAACCAAACCAGCACAAGAATGGAGATTCTGCCAATAGGGATGACTGTTGTTAGGGATACACATAAAAGGCAAGAGGGGGCTGGAATTTATTGGAGAAAACTGGCAAAGGAACCAAGGTATTAGGAGCAAATAACTACAAAGGGAAAGGTGATAGAATGGGAACATGCCAAGAATTTATTTGGACTGCAGGTTAGAGACTGATATCAATCTTTGATAGGGAAGGCAGAGTATATGCAAAGAGAAAGACAGAGGGGGTCCTAATGAAAGACCAGCACTGGTAGAGTTTTTAAAAGAATCTAGAACAGAAGCTGCAGTTAAAAAATGAATATTAGTAAAGCATATAAAATATTTCATGGTAATTTTAAGAATCAATCAGAGAAGCTTAGAAAAGATTGGGAAGACAGACTGGATAAACAATTCACAAAGAGATAATGGGGGGATATATGTACATCTCCCAAATATGCAACAAAGTCTAGAAGATTTAG
The DNA here is from genome assembly GCF_019279795.1 of Protopterus annectens. Lineage (NCBI taxonomy): Eukaryota > Metazoa > Chordata > Ceratodontiformes > Protopteridae > Protopterus > Protopterus annectens. The sequence goes on from NC_056750.1 coordinate 20,646,121, forward strand.
GATCTTTGCCTGGACGTGTTTACAAAGGTATTTTTATACTCCAAGTTACTTTTTTCCTCAGGTAGCTAGCAAATGTTGGAGGTGTGATGGGAAAGAGAGGTGACTGGGAGAATATTTTTCAGGAGTGTAATGAGCTGGCAAACTTTAAGGATTCCCTGCAGACCGCTCTGTCAGAGATGGTGTGCGAGTAGGCTGGACTGACTGGGGAGATGATTTTTTGAGTTACAATACAGAATCGGAATGGTCTAGACATAGTAAAGCCTTGCTGAGTATAATTACGATGGCTGCCAAAAAGCAATTACTAGAAAATGGAAATCAAAGTGTAGACCAACTTTACTAGAAGTAGTGAATATAGTAACAGAGATGAAAAAAACTGGAAATGGAATCTTTAGAAAAGGGAAGGAACAAACTACATAGGAAAAAATGGGAAATGTGGGAATAATATATGCAGAGAATGAATGAGGTTTAAGACAGGATTTGAATGAGCCATATAATGCTTATCTGACAATGACTGGATGGATTTTAAGTGATACAGAATGTTTGCAACTACAGTTGTTTCAACGGTGTCTGTGATGTATAATGTTTGCAACTAAAGTTGTGTCACTTTGTTTGTTTTTCATTTATATAAATGTAAGATTGCCTATGTCAAATGGAATAATTTAATAAAGATGTTTGTTGAACAAAAAATAATGAACACAGAGAAGGCAGATATTTTTGATACTCCAAACGACATAAATGGATCTAATTTACCTAATCACGTTGGGGATATTGATGGTAATGTGTTTAAAGACAGTACTGATTATATTATTAGTTTATCAGATAATGTTTTTACGGAAGAGGAAAGATCAAGGAGTTATGGTTTAAAATTTGTGCCAACAGTTTTACCTAGGTTACGACATAAAATATTAAATTTTTAGACTTGATAGGAAATCATATTTGAAGGATTTTTTTTAAAAGGAACAGCAATAAATAAAAAGTTGTATGAGGAAAAGTCTCAAGTTTGACACGGACATCAACGACAGCTTTTTTTCATGCAGTTTGGATTGTGACATCAATGCTTACTGTCAGTTTGATACCGGAAATACAGTGCAGAAAAGCTGCTTTATACCTCTAACAATGATAATAATGCAGCATTTCCCTGCTTTATTAAATTTTAGTGGTGAACAGGAGTAATACAAAGTTTACGAAAATAAAGCTAATAAACACTATAATTTAAAGAGCGGTGAATGGCAGAGGTTACAATGCTTGAGTAAACTGAGGGATTTCGTTTTTAAGCCAGCGGACAAGGGAAATAAATTAGTGGTTATGCATCATACCCAGCATTTAAAAATGTGTTATCAACATTTAAATAATCAATTTGTTTAGGAAATTGTAGATTTGAATGAGTACAAAAAGCACTGGAGAGTTGTAAGGAATTAAGGAAAGGCTGAAAGTTAAATTATTTTTCTTATGATAACGTTGAGTACAAGTTCAGTAGGAACAACTGTACTATGGCTCATTTGTCTGCTCAAAATTCATAAAAAATTGTGAGACCCACTGGGTCACCCACTTGTCTCGGCCTGTAATTATTTTACGTATCTATGTAAAAAATATGATGTTATTTGTTATCAGAGGTGGTTAAATTAACTTCTTATATTCAGGATGCATTTGATTTTATAGAGAAAATACAAAATACAAGTTAGACTGAAGACATGTATTTTATTGTTTTAGATGTAGTTTATATACCAGAATTAATCATACCTTGGGGATACAAAAGCTTTGCATCACTTTTTGGGGGACAATCCAAGGGCATATTATGCTATTGAGCGGATACATTTTTGCCTTAAGAATTTTTTTAGTTTAATAGACAGCTGTACAAACAGTTACAGGGTACAGCCATGGGGCTTCTTTTGCCCCCATGTATGTAAATATATTCATGGGTTTTATAGGAATAATTTTCAGGGGATATGTGTTAAAATATTACAGATTTATTCATGATTTGGTTTTCATATCTAAAGGGGGCAGAGACAAGGTATTACAATTTATACGGGATTTGAATGAAAATAGGTTTGATTAGAAATTTGATGGCTTACACCTGGGAGACAAAGTAGTTTTTTAAACACTGAGATAGATGAAAGGTGTAGCAAATTGTTGTATCAAGGCAAAATGCATAAGACATTTGAAAATGGAAATCAGCTTCTTCATGGACACAGCTGTCATCCCCCCACACTTTGCAGGCTTTACCCTATGGGGAGTTTTGGAGCTTGAGAAGATTATGTAGTGATGGAGAGTTTAATGAAGAATTATGGAAAGTTATTAAAATGTTCAGTGGAAAAGGCGAGAAGAAAAGATATTACTGGATGGTGTGAATAAGTTAAGTAAAATTGAGAAGAGAGTTTTGAGATATAATAATGGACATATCCCTGCAATGAATAAGGTGGAAAAGAAAAGTACAGTTGTTTATACTTACCATAAATGTAGATGTTCGAGTGTATTCACTGTTGCAGTCATCACATTTGGGTTATCTGCTTGCAGTAGCCCTCAGTAAGCCTGATTAACAAAGTCTTGAGTCCTGCTTCAGTTGCTGCCCTTTCTTCCGTGACATCAGGGGTATAAAACATGCAGCCGACACCATTACATCAGTTTTTCTTGCCCCCAGATGTCAGGTGCCCCTCTAATGGGAGGCAATTAAATCTATAAATAAACAAGGATATACACATCCAACAAAAAAGCAAATACACTAAAAAATGTTTTGAGCACAGTAAAGGAGAGTACAGGTACAGCCAAAAGAAGTCAGGGGGCTGGAGGGAGGGTAACCAGGACTGCAACAGTGAATACACTCCAACATCTACATTTATGGTAAGTGTACACAATTGTACTATGTTCTTCGTGTTTCACTGTTGCAGTCATACATTTAGGTTGATTCCCAAAGCTAAGGATGGGAGGAGGAATTTACATAGCATTAGGACCAGCTATAAGGCCCTGCAAGACTACAGTGGCAAAGCCAGCTCTGGATTTAGAGAAAATTGGCAGATGCTAATGCCTGATGAAAGTATGTACAGAACTCCAGGTAGCAGCTTCTAGGATGTCCCTGGTAGGGACACCTCTGAGAAAGGCTGTAGAGGTAGATGCAGCCCTGGTTGAGTGGGGTCTGATCCCCTGTGGGATAGGTTTTCCATGGTGCTTGTAGCAGAAATGAATGCAATGGCCTATCCATCTGGAAATGCTTTGCTTTGAAACAGCCTTCCCCTCTGCCCCTGCAGCAAATGCCACCAGCAGTTCAGATTTCCTTTGAGGTTTAGTCCTGTCCAAGTAGAATCAAAGTTGTCTGTGCACATCTAAGGAGTGCAGTATCCATTCTCCTTTGTTCTGTGGATTAGGAAAGAAGGTTGGCAAATGAATGGACTGATTAAGGGCCACCCTGGATATCACCTTGGGCATGGAGGGATTGGTCCTGAATGACACCCTGTCCGCATGAAAGATGATGAAAGGCTCCATTGCCATAAGGGCCTGTAATTCAGATACCCTTCTTGCTGAAGTGATTGCTAAAAGGAAGGCTGTTTTCCAAGAAAGGAATTTTAAGTCTGCAGTAGAAGCTGACTTGAAAGGAGGAAGAGTGAGTTTCTCCAACACAAAGTTAAGGTCCCAGGCTGGAGTTGGAGCTCTCCTGGGTGGTCATAAATTTTTGGCCCCTCTGAAGAACTGATTGATCAGTGGATGAGAGAGGAGGGGACGTTCTGTGTTATAATGAGCTGAAATAGCTGAGGAGTGGATTTTGATGTAGGAGAAATACAGGCCCTTGTGAAGCATCTCACTTAAGTATTGTAAAATCCGAGGTAAAATTGGGAACCTGTGCTCATCCCTTGAGATTGGTTCCAGGCACAGAATCCAGAATCTTTTCCATTTTTAAGCCTAAGATTTTCAAGTACTAAGCCTCCTTGCCTCTAAAATCATATCCATCACTGGTTTACTGAGGGATGGTAAAAGGAGAGATTAGCCAAGCTGCTAGGTTCAGTGTGTGAAGCGGAGGGTGCAGAATCTGGTTCTCCTGCTGAGACAATAGGGTAGGAGTCTGAGGCAAGTGCCATGGGGCCAACAGTGACACACTGCGCAAGAGGGGGTACCAGTGCTGGCGTGGCCAGTCTGGTGCAATCAGAATTGTCCTTTGTTTGTCGTTTGATCTTTAGTAGTACTTTGGAGAGCAGAGGAGGAAAAGCATAAACTGATAGGTTTTTCCAGCTGAAGAACAGAGCATCCACTTTCCAAGCTTGTCTGTGGGGAGTCCTTGTGCAAAATTTGTCCAACTGATAGTTCTGGGGGGAGGCAAGCCAGTCTATATCTGAACTCCTCCATTTGCTTGTCAACATGTTGAAAATCCTTGGCTCCAGTTTCCACTCGTGTGGGTCCATGAGGTTTCTGCTTAGTTCGCCTGTCAGTGTGTTTAGTTTTCCTGGAATGAATTGAGCTTGAAGATGCACTTGGTAGCTCAGGGCTGTGTTCCACAATGCCATGGCTAGTCTGCAGAGGGGGTAAGAATGAGTCCCCCCTGCCTGTTTATGTACCACATAACAGTGGTGTTTGTCCGTCTTTACCATTAATTGTCCTGGAAGAATGTGATCCTTAAAGGCTGTCAGAGCATTCTGTACAGCTAAAATTTCTTTTTGACTGATATGCAGGTGCATTTGACTTGAGTTCAATTTGCCCTGAATGCACTTTCGCTGCCAGGTGAGCCTCCCATGCATAGTCTGATGCGTCTGTTAGGCTTTGGGCGGCAGGGGGTAGTGTGAATAGTAGTCCCTTGTTTTAGTGGCAGGCCTCTGCCCACCAAAGGAACTCAAAGGCGTAGGCAGGTATGATGGGAATCATTGCTTCTAGATCCTGAGAATGTTGACACCATAGGCTTTTTAGATATCATTGTAGTTTCCTCTTATGCAGTTTTGCATATGGAATTAGAAGAATGCAGGAGGCCATGAACCCTAATGCTTGTAGTATTTGCCTTGCAGATAGCAGGGTTTTTGTGGCCACTTGTTTGAAGTAGGTTGTCAAATGAATTTGTTTCTCTGGCATGAGGAAAGCCATCTGGGAAGTTGTATTCAAGCTTGCTCCCAGGAATATAATTTGTTGACAAGGTACCAGGTGTGATTTCTTTCATTTATGGTGTACTCCAGACAAGTTCGAACCCTTTGTACAAAGGCCAGATGATTCAAATGTATGCCCTGGCTTTCTGCCTGAATTAGACAATAGTCCAGGTATGGGTATATTTGAATATTTCTTTGCCTATAAAATGCAATGACTGGAGCTAGGCACTTTGTGAATACCCTGGGCGCAGTAGATAAGCCAAAGGGCAGTGCAGAGAACCGATAGTGCATGTAGCCTGCTTTGAAGTGTAGGTACCTTCTGCAAGATTCCCGGATTGGGATGTGCAGATATGCTTCCTTTAAATCTATTGTTGCCAACCAGATGTCTTTGCCTAGCATAGGGAGCAACTAGTGAAGAGTCAGCATCTTGAATTTTGGAATCACCAAAAAGGTGTTTAGAGTAGACAGGGTCCAGGATAGGATGCCATGAATTGTCCTTTCTGGGTACCAGAAAAAGTCTCGAGTAGAAACCTTGCCCCTTTTCCTCTTCTGGTACCAATTGAATAGCCCCCATGCTTAAGAGAGAAAGCACTTGCTTTTGGGCCTCTGCCCACTGATTTGGGGGTAGATCTGGCCACCCGCTTGGTGTTGGCAACGTGTTGAAGTGAAATCTGTATCCCTGAGACACTTATATTTAAAACCCATTTGTCCTGGGTAATAGTTCCCAGTTCTTTGCATTAAGAGCAATCTTTCCCTCCAAAGGGGCAGTCAGTTGAAAAGTGCTTGGAAGTTTTAAAAAGAAGTCATGGAGACAAGTTTACCATAGGGGGTAGTTTTGTTACTCCCAGGTTTGGAAGAGGAAGCCCCCCCACTGCTTAGTCCTGTGCATACCCTGGGACAGAAGCCTGGGAGCTCTGCTGGATCTGGGTTTGGGCCGAGATGGTCTGGAAGAGGCAGGAAAGGACTAATTCTTGGAAGGCCAATGCCTACTAAACCATGGAGGTTGTACTTGTAAAAAATCTTAAACAGTTTGCATAGATTAAGCTTTTTCCTTCATATTTTTAAGAACTTCTTCTGCCTTGTTGCCAAACAGGCAGTCCTGGTTTAAGGGAGTATCCAGTAATTTTGCTTTAACATGATCTGGCAAGGATTGCTCCTTAAGCCAAGCATGCCTTCTAAGTAAAGACCCAGTTACTGCAGCCCTGCAAGATGCCTCTGGTGATTAAAAACCTCATTGTAAAGTCCGTTTTCCAACGTGTTCAGCTGAATGCAGTAAATCCTGTAAATCTTTATTTTCAGCACAGTCATGAATCAACATCATTTTCTGTTTAAGCAATCCAATAATATGCTGCTGATACTTTAACATATGAAACTGGCAGTGTAAGGCTTAATGGCCAAAGTTGCAGAAGTGTAGACCTTCTTACCCCATCTATCTAGCACCCTGGAGTCTCAATCAGAGAGGTAGGATTTTTGGCAGTAGTAGCTTTAATGCCCTTGGGTCCTTGTGATATGGTCTCAGGATCCGCATTAGGATTTTTAAAAAGGAACTTGTGAGTCAGGGACCCTGTAATATCTATCAGGTTTTTTGGGAGGAGGAGGTAAAAAGTCAGGGGCCAAGCTAGATTCCAAAAAAGCATCATCAACAATGTCTAGTACAAGAGGTATGGCTAAAGGCCTGTGCTGGAGTAGGAGTAAGAAATCTCTAAACCTCTTTTTAGAATCAGAGAAATCCTGACTTTCCCCAACGAAAATGCTCCCTGAGAGTATGCAAGGTTTCACCAAAAAAGAGAAATCCTCTAGGGGGAAGCAGGGGGAATAGAGTCCTCAGCATCCGAATCCTCATAGGTAGATAAGGGTAAATCCTGGTCATCAGAGGAAACAGAAAATTCAGAATCCTGGTCAGAAGTATCATAAGCAAGCTCAGTCCTAGGTCTCTTAGAGGGGGAAGACTGGCTTCTCCTGATAAAAGTAATAAGGTCTTCAGCCATTCTTATCATTTGTTTTTTTAGGCATGGAGGCCTGACCATACAGTCTGGGTGTCAGTTTTCTAGGTATGGTTCGAGTTTTAGGCCTTGAAGAAGAAGCCGTCGGTTTAATACGCAAGTCAGTAGGCCTGAATACACACTCAGAGGCCGCAGCTCCGGACCCATCCAAGGTAGAGATATCCGCAGGTTCCACCATTGAAGCATCTTGCAGCATACCAGACTCAGAATGGGTCTCAGTAGAGGCCTGCGAATCTGAAGTAGTGGGTATCGGGGGCTGCGAAAGCACCTCACCGAGTACCGGCGAACTGCCTTAGGAGAAGCGTTGTCGGCAGCTTTGGACCTAGGCGGCCTCTCTCTGTCTTTATCTTTGCATTTTTCGGAATGTCGGTAGCCGGATGGTTTACCGAAGACATATCAGGATAATTGAACTGAGCACCAAAATATTTAGAAGCAAAAATATACAGACGACGGACAGTTTGTGGTTTAAGTAACGCACAAAACCGACAGCGAGGTACGTCGTGGTCAGGGCCTAGGCAAGGAATACAGTACGAATGAAAATCTTTATGAGGTATTTGCTTTCCACAAGTAATGCAATTATTTACATTTATTGACATCAGTTTAGAGCAAGAAAAAAAGTTTCCCCAACGGGGTACTTAGCTTTTAGTTGAAGACTTCAGTTCTGAAATTAAAAAACGAAAATTTCAGGAGTCGGCCAACCGGCACTTGCGAACTGCTTTTTGCTTTGGGCACCGCACAGCAAGAAAGACTGATGCAATGGCGTCGGCTGCATGTTTTATAGCCCTGACGACCTGACATCAGGGGACAGTAACCAACGCAGGACCCAAGACTTTGTTAATCAGGCCGACTGAGGGCTACTGCAAGCCGATAACCCAAATGTGATGACTGCAACAGTGAAACACGAAGAACATCCAATATTTTTGTCACTGTATACACTATTTTCTGTGGAATTAAAATGGTGAACTATTATTGTTTTTTTTTTTGGTTATTCATAAAGATTTTAGTAACAACTAAGAAAGTAAGCCACATATTTCATACAGAGGTGGCAGAAGTATTGGTGACATATTAGTCCGTGGGAAATTTGTTGCACCAACAGACAAATTAAGTAGGGAGATGATTCCAAAAAGGAACGGTCCCATGTGGGAAGTGTTCCTGTTGTAGTTTTGTAGTTTGTAGCTTTCCCAGAATTAATGGTAGAAATGTTCAAGTTCAAGGTAATTTTAGGTGATAGTGTGGGGGTGCTTTATGCTTTTGAGGTGTCAGCGGGTGAAGTTTTACATTGGGGAAAAGTAAAATATACTTTTCTATAAGAATAAAGAAACATATTACAGACATAAAAAACGTTAATATATAAAGTCCAGTTGCTATGCATTTTAAAGATTGCCCTAATAGTGATGTTCAGGGACTACAGGTAACAGTTTTGGAACAGATATATAATGAGCCTTTTAGCGATTCTAACATCAAATATAAACCGCTTCAAAAAGAATGTTTTATTTTAAAATTTGATAAGCTGTCCCCTACGGTGTTAAATATGGAATGTAATTCGAAATACATAATTTAACTTAATTATTTGATTGGATTGCTGTGTGGTTTGTAAGTTTTATACTCTGTAAAGGCTGTTAAAGCTGAGGCGCTAAAGGAATTTGATGCTTTTTTTTTTTTTTTTTTTTTTTTTTAAATAAAAGTTTATCTGGAATCTTGTCTGTCTGGTCTGTGGTTGCTGCTATCTCTTCTCCTCTGCTGTGGCTGGTGTGTCCCAGAATGTTCTCAAAGAATCAAAGTTACTGTGCCCTTTCACCCCACAAGTCTAAAACTCATCGATCACCTTAAGCAGGCACCTCATCAATCTAGGATTAAAAGGCTTCAGAATCAGTTTAGGATGTAAATTTAATCAATGAAAAGGCCACCAGTCATACATGTATGTAAATCCCCCACTTGATATTCACTTACCTCATCACTCCTTTTCCCCGCCTTTCCCTCCCCAGTTCCGCCTTTCCCTCCCCAGTTCCACCTTTCTTATACTTCACTAATCTTCTTTCTCTTTTTTATTGTCCTTTAAACTTTGACTCCTCCCCTCTCGTTGCTCCTTCATTTGTTTCCTTACATCTATACCATTATAATCTCATATCTATATGCTTTTCTCACTTACATTCTTCTTTTTCTACTGCTTGATCTAAATGCCTCAAATTATAGACTTTTTTTCTTTCTGCACAACTGTTTAATTCAGAATCCACTGTATTATGCATTGTACTATTTTCAAGCTATTACTGTACCTCTGCACTATTACTATGTCTACTTTTATGTTTATACGTTGTTTATTTAGCCATATTTCTTTCTATATAAAATTTTGTAAACTTTTTGTAACTTTATGTATTATCTTTTACATTGGAGCTTTTCTCCCCGAGCCTCCACTGAAAATGGGCTAGCTTGGCCTAGTGGACTTCTCGGCAAACAAATGTCAATAAATAAACAAATAATAAATAAATAAATGAAACCCTTAAATGCAGGCCACCAAAGCATATAAACTTCATAAGGCACACTAACTTTACCTTAGAACCTTCCATTATGCACTTCCTTACCCAACTCCACTACCCCTGCCATCATACCACTCCCTGATAGTGTTACCCCTGCTATCACGCCACTCCCCAATAGGGCTACCCTTGACATCACACCACTCCCAGACACCGCTACCCCTGCCATTACACCATTCACCAATACCACTACTTCTGCCATCCCACCATTCTCTGATATCTAGTCCTCTGCTGCACACCTGCTCTTGTATACTGAACATTCCAGACACAATGGTTCATAGGCAGTTACTAGGTATGGGGTGCAGGAGACCACTCAAGAACAAACCCCACCTCCCCAAAGCACTGTCTGATCAACTTATGTGGTCAGAGTCATCCAGTAGGCAAGTGGAGGGAGAGGGAATCAAACCCTTATACCACAGAAAACAGCTTGCTAACAGCTCCCCTGCACTAACTACCTTATAATACGCCTAAGCATGCCAACACCACTTCTGATCAGCGTTTCACATTTAGCCCTTAATTCTTTAATTATCCATTTTCACTGTTCTTCCAAAACTTTAAAAAGTTAAAAGTCCCCATTATGACCCCCACCATAGGCATGATTCACACCTAAAGGAGAACTCCACCCAAAAGTCAAGTTTTTATTTCTAAAAAGTGTTTTCCTTCCCTGTAATCCAGGACTAAACACTTCACATACAGAAAAAAAAACAATTTAATAATTATGTTTGCCTTGCTTTCCTGCATCTGTCTCATCTGTTAAATCACAATGGCTACTAAGAGTGACACAATAATTAAGTTAGGTCACTTATCCCAACAACAGAGCCATTAAGAAAACCATGACATTTAAATGTGCCTTATTGGTTACAGACTGCCAGCATCATGCCTTAGATAAACAGTGTAGCTTGGAGTCAGAACAAAGTCAGGGCTTTCAAGCTTAGTTTTCAAATGCAAATGTTTTTCCCTGTAATAAAACTCAGTACCACAAAGAAAGAAAGCAAATATGTTAATCTAGCTTCTTATTTTCCGTCAGTATATGATTTTGTATTTTTTCTACATTGTAATGTCTGCAAAAGTATGTGCTTCCTCTCGAGTTGGGGAAAGAAGATTAACATCAAAGACTAATTCTAGCTACGATATTTAAAACTGTGAATGCAACACAAACCATTTCAGCCCAAGTAACACCTATTGATCACACGGGTCAGATTTTTCACACGAACACTGATCTGCAATTGTTACTTTGAAAAGAGCAATTAACACAGCTATATTTTCAAGCATGTAATTGAAACATTCCTTAAAATGCTACAATAGAGATGGCCACTAGTGAAAAATCAAAGGAAGCAAAGTAATTAAAAATGCAGACCGATGCTGAAAGTGAAAAGTAAGTCACAGCAATGCTGTCAACTGATGAAAGAGAAAAAGTACAGTTTTGTACCTACCATAAATGTAGATGTTCGAGGATCTCCATTGCTGCAGTCCTTACATATGGGTATTCCGCTGTCCACAATCGGCCCGAATACCAAAGGGCTAGAACTGGCGTCGGTCATCGGTGCCCGAGACTGACGTCAGTACGTGCCAGTACAAATGCGCATGACCGACGCCATAACCTCAGTCTTTCTTGCCTCAGACGTCAGAATGCAAAAAAAAAAAACACCACCCAAACCCCAACCTAAAAAGAAAAGGGGGGAAGGAGGGAGGGAAAATTGGACTGCAGCAATGGAGATCCTCGAACATCTACATTTATGGTAGGTACAAAACTGTACTATGTTCTTCGTCTCCCATTGCTGCAGTCCTTACATATGGGTAGAATCCCAGAGCAACGGAAAAAAGGGAGGCTGGCCAACTAAATAGCATTAGGGGCTACTAACATGCCCTGTAAGATTGCAGTGGCAAACCCAGCCCTAGACCTAGAATAAAGAGGTAAATGATAATGCTTTGTAAAGGTATGTACAGAACTCCAAGTAGCTGCCTCTAGAATGTCTTTAGTAGCTACCCCTCTCAAAAAAGCAGTAGAGGTGGCCGTAGCCCTAGTAGAATGAGGCCTGATCCCAACTGGAACATCCTTGCCATGATGAGAGTAACAAAAGCAATACAATGGCCAATCCACTTGGAAATAGTCTGTTTGAGACAGCCTTCCCTCGTGAAGTCAAAGCAAACGAAACAAATAATTGTTGAGATCTTCTGAACTCTTTGGTTCTGCTCAAATAATACCTTAACTGCCTATGTACATCCAAAGAATGCAAAACTTTTTCCCCTTCATTTTGGGGGTTAGCATAAAAGTAGGCAAATGTATAGATTGGTTCAATGCCACATTAGAAATCACTTTAGGCAGAAAAGTAGGATTAGTACGTAAGGAAACTCTGTCCTTGTGAAAAATCAGAAAAGGTTCCACTGCCATGAGGGCCTGTAATTCAGATACCCTTCTAGCAGAAGTAACAGCCAATAAAAAGCAGTCTTCCAAGACAACAACTGCAATTCAGCTGTAGCTGCAGGTTCAAAAGGAGGCAGAGTCAGCTTTTCCAAAACAAAATTAAGATCCCAGGTAGGAGTAGGAGCCCTCCGTGGGGTCTTATATTCTTTGCCCTCTAAGAAACTGTTTAACCAATGGATGTGAAAATAAAGGAGGGTCACAATCATAGTGAGCAGAAATAGCTGCAGCATGCACTTTTACAGAAGAGAAGGACAAACCCTTGTCCAATAAAATAGTCAAATATTGCAATGTACAACTCAAATTAGGCAATTTGACATCAAAGCCTTTAGCTGAACTCCAAAGAAAAAATCTCTTCCATTTACCAGCATAAACTTTTCGAGTACTAGGGCCTGGCTTCCAAAATAACATCCAAAACTTGTTGAGGGAGCTGAAGGTCCTCCTTCTCTAAAACAGAATCGCCAGGCTGTCAGGTGTAGGGATTGCACCCTGACATTGAGAAAATGATTGTTTTCCTGAGACAATAAGTGAGGAATCTGTGGTAATGGCCAAGGTGTTCCATGAATTAAGCTCCTCAACAGAGGGTACCAATGCTGACGAGGCCAATCCGGTGCTATAAGGATCATGCAAGGTTTGTCCCTCCTGACTTTCAACAGCACCTTTGGAAGAAGAGGCAAAGGAGGAAAAGCATACACGTGAAGGTTGCTCCAACTGAAGGATAGTGCATCTATTTTCCAGGCTTTTGGATGAAATAGCCTTGTGCAAAACAGTGGCAGTTGGAAATTCAGAGGAGAAGCGAACAGATCTATGTCTGGAGTTCCCCAAGCCATGGTCAACTGAAGAAATACCTGAGGGTCCAATTTCCATTCGTGAGGATCCACAATCTGTCTGCTCAGAACATCTGCTAAAGAATTTTGTGCTCCTGGCAGAAACTGTGCTCGAAGAGTGATGTGCAGATTCAAAGCAGTTTCCCATAACAGCATTGCTTGTCTGCAAAGAGGGTAAGAATGAGTTCCCCCCTGCTTGTTGATGTACCACATGACAGTTGTGTTGTCTGTTGAATCAACACCAGTCCTGGTTGAAGTAGGCTCTTGAATCCTTCCAAAGCAAATTGAACTGCCAGCATCTCTTTCATGTTGACATGCAAGTGAAGTAGCTCTGGGGGCCAAAGGTCTTGAATCCATTTTCCTCTGAAATGAGCTCCCCAGGCTGACTCCGAGGCGTCTGTCGTCAATATCTGACTTGCCTCTGGTTGGGTCACAGAGAGCCCCTTGTTTAGGTGACATTCCTGAGCCCACCACAGAAATTCTTTCTGAATGCAAGGTAAAATCCGAATGACAGTGTCCAAATCATGGCTGTGTTGAGTCCAAACGCTTTTGAGATACCATTGTAGCTTCCTCATATGCAGTTTGGCATTGGGAAGTACTAGAATGCAAGATGCCATGAACCCCAAGGCTTGAAGGACTGTCCTTGCAGTCAGCCTGGACATTACTGATAGCTGTTGGAAGTATAGGTGAAGATTTCTTTTTTTGTCCAGGGTTAAGAAATGCCATCTGAGCAGCTGTATTCAGTCTTACACCCAGAAAACACATCTCTTGTGAGGGTACTAGACTGGACTTTATTTCGTTCACAGAATACCCTAGGCATCTTAAAACTGTCATTACATACTGCAGATGTTGAAGAAGTTCGTGCTTGCCTTGAGCCAGAATCAAACAAACAGTCGTCCAGATAAGGATAAATTTGAATTCCTGTTAGTCTGAGAAAAGCTATTACTGGAGCCAGGACCTTTGTGAATACCCTGGGCGCAGTAGACAAGCCAAAGGGCAATGCAGAGAACTGATAATGCAAATTCCCATTCCAAAATCTCAGGAATTTTCTGCAACTGGGCCTGATAGGAATGTGAAGATAGGCCTCTTTGAGATCCAGAGTCACCATCCAGTGATCTTTGCCCAGCATAGGTAACAGCTGTTGCAGCGTTAACATCTTGAATTTTGGAATTTCCAGAAAGGTGTTTAGAATGGACAAATCCAGAATTGGTCTCCAAGTATTTCCTTTCTTTGGCACTAGGAAAAGACGGGAATAAAACCCTGTGCCTCTTTCTGCAGCAGGTACTTCCTGTATTGCTCCCAACTGAAGCAGAGAAGAAATTTGTGTCTGTGCTTCCAGTCTTTGCTGATGAGGCACATCCGGCATACCTTTGAGAGGAGGGAATGTGTGAAAATAAAATTTGTAGCCTCGATTTATTATGTCCAATACCCATTTGTCTTGGGTAACCAAATGCCAATTCCTTTTGAAAAGTCCCAGTTTTCCTCCGAGAAGAGCTGCCAGCAAGGCAGAGTCCGGCAGCTGAAGACACAGGTCATTGGGTCTGTTTCCGAAAGGACTGACCCCTGCCCTCCCCAGCAGAAGGGGTAGAAGAACTCAAAGACCTAGAAGTAACAGGGCCCTGAGAGGAAGCCCTACCTCTACCTCGCCTCGACCTGCCCCTAGATTGATAATCCGAAGAGGGGAAAGACCATCCCTTAGCAGGCCAATTCCTACTGAACTTAGGGGGCTGAACCTGTAAAAAGTCCTTAACTGTCTGCATAGACTTAGCTTTTTCCTCCATTTTTTTCAAAACTGATTCTACTGGAGGACCAAAAAGAACATCAGATTGTAGAGGAGCATCCATAATTCGAGCCTTAACATGCTCTGACAAGGTCTGATCTTTAAGCCAGGCATGCCTGCGAACAACTGAACTAGTAGCAGCCACCCTGGAAGAAGCCTGTAAAGCATCAAAACCACACTGCAAAGAATGCTTACCAACTTGGTCTGAAGCATGCACTAAATCCTGAAGCTCCTTACATTCAATACCTTCAGCTAAAGCATCTACTTTACATTTCAATTGGCCCAGCAAATAATTTTGATACCTGAGCATATGAAACTGACAATTTAAAGCTCTCATAGCCAAAGTAGAAGAGGTATACAGTTTTTACCCCACCTATCCAGGGCCCTAGCATCCTTGTCCAGAGGAACTGGATTCCTAACCACAGAAGCCCTAACACCTTTGGGGCCTTGAGTAATAGTTTCTGGATCAGCCCTAGGACTCTTATATAAGTACTTGTGAGCTTCCGAACCCTGTAGTATCTATCTGGTTTAACCGGGGCAGGAGGCAGAGAATCTGGGTTAAGGGCAGCCTCAGAAAATACATCCTGAACAACATCCAGTACAAAGGGAATAGCCAAGGGCCTATGCTGAGTCAAAACAAGAATTCTCTTAGCCTTTACGAGAATCAGAATAATCCTGGCCCTCCCATTTGAAATGTTCCCTCATGGAATGCAAAGTCTCAGAGAAAGAAAAATCTTCTGGAGGGGACGCAGAGGGAGTAGTGTCCTCAGCCTCCGAATCAGAATAGGGAGGGAAATCCTGAAGTTCTTCTACAGAGGAATCTGACTCATTGGAAGACTGAACAAAACCCTCCAACTCTGTCTCTACCCTGGGCCTCTTCGCAGGGGGGGGCATAGAACCCCTAATTAAAGTAATCAAATCTTCAGCCATCTTTAACATGTGCTTCCGAGGAGCTGGACCCTGGGGACTAGCACCAGCAGGGGCAGACTTAGACTTAGAATGGGCTTTGCTTTGAGAAGGAGGAGGCCTAACTACCCTATGAGGGAGGGAACCACTGACATCAGAGAAGCACCCTCAGCCTGGCCTAACACAGGAGAAGCCACTTCCTGTAGTAACAAAGGCTCCCCTTGAGACTCAGGTAAACTTTCAGAAGGAGCCGCTGAAGTAGTCAGTGGTTCTACAGAACCGGCGTCCGGAGTGGACGACTCATCCTGTTTGGACCGCAAAGACTTTTCTTTGCGTTTCTTAGAAGAACCAGTCATCGGAGAATCTGACGGCATGTTGTAATTACAACGTTTACCAAACACCAGCCTAGCACAGTCCAACCGACGTTTAATAGTACGCTTGTTAAAAGTAGCACAAAAGCGACACCCAACAACGTCGTGCTCAGGCCCCAAACAAGGAATGCAGAGTGAATGGTCATCCCTATGAGGAATCTGTTTCCCACAAGAAATACAGTTATTAACTTTTTCTGACATCCGTCAATACTGAGGCAAGAAAAAGACAAAAGTGTCCCCAATGGGGTACTTAGCCCAACTTGGTCTCCGGTCTGAAACTCGAAAACCGACAATTCCAGAACGCCGAACGGCACTTGCAAATGCTTCTTCTGCTTAGGACCACGCGGCAAGAAAGACTGAGGTTATGGCATCAGTCATGCGCATTTGTAATGGCACGTACTGACGTCAGTCTCGGGCGCCGATGACCGACGCCGGTTCTAGCCCTTTGGTATTCGGGCCGATTGTGGACAGCGGAATACCCATATGTAAGGACTGCAGCAATGGGAGACGAAGAACATCTACAGTAAATGCTCCCCTCATCTTAAGGATTTCTTTCTATCCCTCTAACATGACATAAGGAAGGCAAAGACATTAGCTGTAAAACAAAATACTAGCTATGGCAACCTCCTTCATATAACTTTGGGGTATAACAAATTAACCATTTACTTTCATACACAGGCATTAGCAATGCAGAAAAGTTCAATAATTTGCTGAAAAACGTACGTTTTTTCAGTTTTTGGGTGTGTTCCTCTTTAAGCAGCTGCAATGGCTGCCATCTTAAGACCCTTTTCATTTTCTCTACATTCACTATTATTCTTTCCTTTTCAGTTAGGATACTGCTGTAATATACTTTTACATCTATCTCATTAGTTGAATTTTTTCTCATCTGTATATTTATTCTCTGCATCGATACCCATGGATATGAGCTCCCAATTTCCATTTCCTGAATAAAATGCAGTCCACAAAATCATTTGTAAAACAGAAACCAAATTTTCACATTTCTTTCTTCCTGAAAACACACCTTAGACAGTACCTCAACATTTCCTTTTCCCTAAAACATTCTCACCGGAAAACACATCTGTGACATCCCCACAGTGGGCTAGTAATCAAGGAGCCTGAATCCTCCCCATTGACACTGGAGAAGGCATTCACTTGGAATACAAATAAATACACTCCGCATTTCTAGATGCAGACCTCTCTGCATCAAGCACAATTTCCCTTAAGAGCACATAGGGGACACAGTCAAACTGAGGTCTGTATTTCTCTGTCTCCCTCCAGGTCCCCAATAAATCTCCCCACTGGTACAGCTGTAGGGTTAGGTCCTTAGCCGAGTGTCCAAGCCATGTCCTCCAGCACCCTCTCTGTGAAACCAGTGCTTCGTGTCCCTGCCCCAAGAATCTCACACACACACACACACACACACACACACACACACACACACACACACACACACACACACACACACACACACACACACACACACCTAGGAAAGGCTGGCACAGATTATCCACTCTACTAGCTTTGCCCAGATAATAAGGTAGATTCACTGCCACCAGTCAGTTACTATAAGGCTCTTAACAAGGCTACCCAATTACACTGAGTGAAATCAATATCAACACAAATGGTAATGTTGACAAAACAGCAAGGTTTTCAGGAGTGGTGAGAGTAATCACCAAATAAATACATACAAATACTCTCAAACTTAAATATTTTCTAAAAAAGGACCAGCTATAATGAAAAGTTTGAATATATTTAATAATAAATAATAAAAGAACAAGAAAATACTAAGTATCTAGTTACAGTAAACACCAGAGTTTTGGCCGCAGGAAACATTAAAAAATAACACTGATGGAAAGTTTCACACAGTTACAGAAAAACAGCATTTCTAATCTCATTATATTTTCCTGACTAATCTAAAAGAATTACTGCTCCCAAGTTAAGTTACTTACAACCACAAGGCAAGATTATGTGGGTGAGTGGCCCTTGTTGTCGGATCCAAGACAGAATGCTCCCGAGGCTTCAGTCTTTTCTAACATTAAATAATTTCTGCACAGAAGAACATCACATGCATCTGGTCATTGGACTCTCACGCACTGTCCCCCATCACTAGAAACTACCAGGGTTTAGTACCCATGTGCTACAATACACAGACAGAGCAATGCTCAGATGTGGTACAGCTGCTGGAAGTCCTAAAACACCATGCCACTCTTCCTACTACCACATACAACCTATTCTCTAGCACAACCATTGTGTCTCTGGCTCCATTCAAAACTATGGGATAATATCTTTATGACTTAACCCATAAAGTAATAATGTCAAGAATATTTTGAAGCTTGAGATTAACCTGCTCACTTCCAATCCTCTGTTAAAACATATACATTTAATTCAGTTACAATAATACATGTACATTTCTTTTCCTTGCAGCAGGGCACACTGCTGATACAATTTCAGCACAAGCATTTGCACAAATCAGTTTGATATACAAATGACATAATTACTTACAAAATTCCAGCTAGCTGTGTTGGCACATGTCATACATCCACTGCCCAATTTCTTGCATGGCTGGCAGTGCCTCCTATTGTAACATCATCAATACCTACTGCTCTCAGATTTGAAATATGCGAACCTCCTGTAGACATAAAAAACATGGCTAACATATAAACTACTCTCAATAAAATAGTTATGGTCTGTAACAGACATTCAGAATTTATCATTTCTCCTCCACACATACTTCACATCAGCTAAATGTTTTGTATTTTCCTCATCTAAAATGCTTTAATGTTCCACTCCAGTTGCACTGAACACTTTAAAAATGACGTTGCATAGAATAAAACCCATACATACAAATCGGTGTCACAGAGAAATGTATTTCCTGAGCACCAAGAATTCATGTTCTCCCCTCAAACAAACACCAATTCTTTGGTATCATGTAGCTCCACGTTTCAGATCTATCAGCATCCCAAAAACACCTATATTCCATAACTACTGCTATAAACCCTTCCTCAAGCATCTTCTAAATCACTTACATTTTGAATGTTTAAATGAATACTCTGTCAAAAGAGAAGTATCAGATATTAACTTGCTTTTAAAGCATTCCCATCTATTTTCTATCTTTAACAGATTTGACTCTCGTTTTTAGAAACTATTCAACTTGCTTCATATTCCACAACTTGCCTTCACCAATTTACGGTTTTGCAGGAAAATACTACAACTTATTTTCAAAGGAATCCTGGATGGACATTCATTTTACTTGTCTTGTGCATGTTCTTCCCCCTACTTTTGTTTTCACTTAGATCAGAGTAATGACGGCACTTTGAAACAATTTTGTCATTCGCGTCCTTTTCTAAACAATCTGCTGCTTTGCTACAAACAGCATCTTGGTTAAATGTTGCCTTAGTAAAAGCATGCAGAGTTCCATACCTCTCAACTGCTATGGTTTAACCATGACACTATAATTCTTAAAGATGTTCATCAATAAAGCCAGAACTGTTTACGGGTACATACTTTTTTAAATAAACTAAGCCTATGCGAACATTCAAAGTGCTAACTATACAGGCTCTAGTATACAAGAAAAAAATCTCCTTAATTAAGAAAGTGCTCCTCTTTTTGATACTCTACTATGACTTTATAGGTCAGTGCTATAAAGTACAGTTTTGTACCTACCATAAATGTAGATGTCCGATAGGTATGCATCTGCAGTCATAACATATGGGTTGTCCTGCCTCAGGCAGCCCTTCGGTCGGCCGGATTCCAAAGTCTGGGTCTGGCCTCGGCTGATGTCGCACTTCACCCGACGTCATAGCTCCTGGGGTATAAAGGCATCAGCCGACACCATTTTCCTCAGTGTTTCTTGCCCCAGATGCCAGGTGCCCTCTAGGAAGGCTAAATTTGTATAAAAGTAGAAAATTCCAAACAGTAGAAATCAAAAATTATATATACATATATACATACAAACAAATACACCATAATACATTCCCCCAGCTAGCTAAGAGAGGGGTAAGTACCCTAGGAATACCACAGAGGGGAAGGAGGGTGGGTAATCCTGACTGCAGATGCATACCTATCGGACATCTACATTTATGGTAGGTACAAAACTGTACTATGTCCTTCAAGGATGCATCTGCAGTCATAACATATGGGTAGAATACCATAGCCAAACTGGGGGAGGAGGCACTAAGATAATGATGGTGTAGTTAAGATCCCTTGTAAAACTGCAGTTGCAAAACCTGCTCGGGATCTGGAATATAAAGGAAGATTGTAATGCTTGGCAAATGTATGCACGGAGCTCCAAGTAGCAGCTTCTAAAATGTCTTTGGTAGCCACTCCTCGTAGGAAAGCTGTAGTGGTGGCTGTAGCTCTTGTGGAGTGAGGCCTGATATTTTCAGGAGCTGTCTTTCCATGAAATGAGTAGCAGAATCGAATGCAATTTCCTATCCATTTTGAGATTGTCTGTTTTGAAATTGCTTTTCCTTGCACTCCTGTTGCATATGCTACCAGAAGCTGGTCAGTTTTTCTGCTGGCCTTAGTTCTGTCCAGATAGTAGCGCAGTTGTCTGTGTACATCCAAGGTGTGTAGTAGTTTTTCCCCCGTTCTGTGGGTTAGGGAAGAATGTAGGTAAATGAATAGCTTGGTTCAAGGATACCCTGGATACCACCTTTGGCATAAAAGTAGGATTGGTTCTCAGAGACACTCTATCCTGGTGAAAGATAAGGAAAGGCTGCACTGCTATTAATGCCTGTAACTCGGATACCCTTCTTGCTGAAGTGATTGCTAGCAGGAAGGCAGTTTTACAAGATAAGAACTGTAAGTCTGCTGTTGCTGCTGGTTCAAAAGGGGGAAGTGTTAATTTTTCTAGCACAAAATTGAGATCCCATGCAGGCAGAGGTGGTTTCCTTGGAGGTTTTACATTTTTGATCCCTCTCAAAAATTGTCTGAGGAGAGGATGAGAGAAGACAGGAGGATCCATGTTGTACTCTGCTGAAATTGCTGATGCATGAATCTTAATGGAAGAATAGGACAGGCCATTGTGGAACAGTTCTGCTAAGTATTCTAGGATGTGTGCTAGGTTTGCCAGTGTGACATTTGTTCCCTTTGCTGCACTCCAAATGAGGAATCTCTTCCATTTGGCTGAATATGTTTTCCTTGTGGAGGGTCTGCGAGCCTCCAGGATAATGTCCTTAACCCTCTGAGATAAAACAGGTTGGTTTTGTTTTATGCAATTTTCCAAGCAGTTAGCTGCAGCGCTTTTAAGTTTGGATGCAGGGTCTTGTAGTTGTTCTGCGTTAGAAGTAAAGGACATAGAGGTAGAGGCCATGAGTTCGTCCGAGACATGCTTCTCAGTAGCGGGTACCAATGCTGCCTTGGCCAGTCTGGAGCTATCAGAATTACCTTTGGCTGTTCCTCTCTGATCTTCAGTAGAACTTTGTACATCAATGGGAGAGGTGGAAAGGCATATACTGTCAGGGCCTTCCAGCCGAAAGAAAGGGAGTCCACCCTCCAGGCTTGTGGGTGGTATACTCTTGAGCAGAATTTCTTCAGTTGGTGGTTGAGTGGGGAGGCGAACCAGGTCTATCTCTGGCATTCCCCATTTCTTTATTATGGTTTTGAAGATGTCTGGATGCAGCATCCATTTGTGAGCATCCGTGGTAGTTCTGCTTAAGCTGTCTGCTAGTGAATTCTCTTTTCCTGGTACGAATCTGGCCTGCAGTTGGATGTTGAGATTCAGGCCTAAGTTCCACAGGTCCATTGCCATCCGGCATAGAGGGTATGAATGTGTGCCTCCCTGTTTGTTGATGTACCACATGACTGTGGTATTGTCCGTCCTTATCAGCAGGTGTCCTTGCTGGAGGAATGATTTGAATGCCTCGACTGCATGCTTCACTGCCAGCATCTCCTTTAGATTTGTGTGTAGATTCAGCTGGTCTTGGGACCATAGGCCTTGGATACACTTGTCTTCCATGTGTGCCCCCCAGCCTAGGTCTGAGGCGTCCGTGGTGATGGTCTGCCTTGGATGTGGTTTGTGGAAAGGCAATCCTCTGTTGATCTGGCAGGCCTGAGCCCACCACAGGAATTCTTTTTTCAGGCATGGAATGATTGGTATCATGGTTTCTAGACTGTGTCTGTGTTGAGACTATACATTCCTTAGGTACCATTGTAATTTTCTCATATGCAGCTCGGCATGTGGGATCAAGATTATGCAAGATGCCATGTAACCCAGGGCCTGCAGGACTTTCCTTGCAGTAAGCTGAGCTTGTCTTGTCAATGCCATGAAGTAGACTGGTAGTTGCTTTTGTTTTTCTTCTGTGAGAAAAGCCATCTGAGTCATTGTGTCCAGTTCTGCACCCAAAAATGTTATCCTTTGGGATGGCACTAGTCTTGACTTTTGTATGTTGACTGTGTATCCCAAGGCTTGCAGCAGTTGTATGACATAGGCCAAATCCTTTATTATTTTTGTCTTGTTGTCCGCTTGTATTAGACAGTCGTCCAGGTATGGGTAGATTTGAATTCCCTGAAGCCTGCAATGTGCAATTACTGATGCCAGGCATTTCGTGAATACTCTGGGCAGTAGATAAGCCAAAGGGCAATGCTGAGAATTGATAATGCTCTGATCCTGCAAGAAATCTGAGGTGTCTTCTGCAATCTGGTCATATAGGGACGTGCAGGTATGCCTCCTTGAGATCTAGAGTCACCAGCCAAGACTCCTTGCCCAACATGGGAAGAAGTTGCTGTAGGGTCAGCATCTTGAATTTTGGAACAATGAGATATGTGTTCAGTGCGGACAAGTCGAGAATAGGCCTCCATTGATTTTCTTTTCTTGGTACAAGGAATAGTCTGGAGTAAAATCCTTGGCCTTGTTCCATAGATGGTACCTTTTCTATTGCTCTCATCCTTAGTAAGCTGATGATTTGTTTTAGAGCCTCTGATTTCTGGCTTGGTGGAAGGTTTGGCATTCCTCTCTTTTTGGTAGAGTGTGGAAGTGAAACCTGTAGCCTTTGTCTATTGTTTGCAAAGTCCATTTGTCTCCTGTAATGCAATGCCAGTTTTCTGAAAATAAAGCTAGCTTTCCGCCCAAGGGTGCTTTCAGTTGTTCCCTGGTAGGCGGAATCAGAGCCAAGTCATTGTGTCTGTCCTGTGGAAGTGGTTGCAGTCGCAGCTGTGGCGGCACTTCTCTGGTTGGCAGGTTGCCACTGACGACCCCTGTAGGCACCCCTTGATTTATCTCTGCCCCTTGGGCGTCTATTTCTGCCTCTCTGTGCTCTGGAGGTGTCTGGAAAGGACCAATTCTTTGAAGGCCAATTTCTGCTGAACCTCGGAGGTTGGACCTGCAGAAAATCCTTGACTGTTTGGACAGATTTTGCTGTTTCTTCCACTTTCTTTAGAACCTCCTGTGCAGGGGAGCCAAATAAACTTCGTTTCTCCATAGGGGCATCTAGGAGTTTAGACTTAACATGGTCTGGCAAGGATTGCTCTTTTAGCCAGGCATGCCTTCGTATCACTGCTCCAGTCATAGCTGATCTAAATGAAGCCTCCAGTGCATCATAGCCACATTTTAAGAAATGATTACTGACCTGCTGAGAGTTGTGTACCAAATCCTGAAGGGACTTGCGGTCTAAAGGTTCAGGAGAGAACAGCTTTTTATTCAGTTGATCTAACAAAAATTCCTGATACTGTATCATGTGAAATTGACAGTTTAAAGCCCTGGCAGAAAGAGTAGCAGATGTATAAACCTTTTTACCCCATCTCTCTAATGCTCTTGATTCTCTTTCAGAGGGTAGGGGTTTTTTGGCAGAGGCAGCTGCAACACCTTTAGGGCCCTGAGAAATGGTTTCTGGGTCTGCAGCGTGGGCCTTATACAAGTGGTAGTGAGAATCCGGGACCCTGTAGTATCTGTCAGGTTTGGCAGGGGCCGGGGGAAGAGAATCAGGGGCAGTACTGGCATCATTGTATGCATCATCAAGAACTGATAGTACAGGTGGTATGGCTAAAGGCCTATGCTGTGCTAAGTGTAAAAAAGTCCTTAGCCTTTTCCTAGAATCAGAAAAATCCTGACCCTGCCATTGGAAGTGTTCCCTCATTGAGTGTAGAGTTTCCCCAAATGAAAATTCTTCTGGAGGGGAGGCAGAAGCAATGGAGTCTTCTGCATCAGAATCCTCATAAGGTGAGTATGGTCCTTCCTGATGGTCAGATAAATCTGAACCATCCGAGGAATAGTCAGAGGAGAGAGGTTCAGAGGGTTCAGTCCTAGGCCTCTTTTCAGGAGGGGGTTGTGAGGCCCTGTCTGGGTGAGGTTGGGATCCCCTGATCAGAGAAATAAGGTCCTCAGCAAGGCTGAGAATCTGAGAACTGGAGGTAGGTCTGTGAGAGGGAGCTTTTGTAGGTAAGGCCTTGGAAAGTTTAGCTGCTTTAGCCCTGGAGAAGGCCTTGATAGACATAGAAGCAGGGGGTCTAGCTGCCCCACGTGCAGGAGTAGAGATGTCCAACGGAATGGTGTCGGACAAATCTTGTGTGCCTGCTTCTTCAGTAGGAATTTCTGTAGCCGACTCAGCCGGGGCCTGTGTGGCCTCGGTTGTCGGAGGCATGCTTTCGGCCGAAGGGAGAACCGAGGTCTCGGTTTCAGCCGAAACAGAGACACTCGCGGTAGGCCTAACCGTGGTTTCAGCCAAAACCGCGGTCCGCGAGTGTCGGTCCTTTTCCTTGCGTTTTTTAGCTAAATGTGTAGTCGGAGTCGCCGACGGCATTTTATATGCAAGAGCGGAGCCAAAAAACTCTTCAGCAAACTCCGACCGACGTCTAAGTGTCCGTCGGTTGAAGGAAGCACAGGCTAAACAAGCTGATACGTTGTGGTCTGGGCCTAAGCAAGGAAGGCAGTAAGAGTGGAAATCCTTATGAGGTATTTGTTTCCCACAAGTTAAACAATTATTTACTTTGTCTGACATCGGCTGAGGCAAGAAAGAGTCCCCAACGGGGTACTTAGCATTTTTAGAAGTCTTCGGTAGCTGAAATCTCTGGATCTGACCGACCGGCACTTGCGAACAGCTTCTGCTTCGGGCACCGCGCGGCAAGAAAGACTGAGGAAAATGGCGTCGGCTGATGCCTTTATACCCCCAGGAGCTATGACGTCGGGTGAAGTGCGACATCAGCCGAGGCCAGACCCAGACTTTGGAATCCGGCCGACCGAAGGGCTGCCTGAGGCAGGACAACCCATATGTTATGACTGCAGATGCATCCTTGAAGGACATCTTTCAATTCTTACAGCTTGAGGGGTACATACAACTCCTGAAAATCTTATCCTCGCATGCTGCATAAACTATAGTATACCGTATGATACTGATCCCTTTAATGACCTTTTCTACCCTAAAAGTGCTGCAAACTCTACAGAGTCATTTTAACCTGTCCCTTCTTTCAACAAGAGAGAAGGACTCCTCTCCACTGTTGGGAAATGAATTATACTATCCATACATTTTAACTTCACATTCACTTTTCATCCACTATCCCAAAATCCTTGGACATCAAAAATACGCTTAAAGTCTTCCAAAACATCACATAAAGACAACAATCAAACTTTAACATCAACAGCTAGCAAAGGTTCTCACCAACTCAGTACAGTTACTTGTGTTACCAAATTATCATACAATTTTGCAAACTAGTAAAACAATCTGTCTCCTGAAACTCAATTCACATGAACATTCAAATACAAGGAGGACAGTATGCACTTCTCCAAGCTCCAAGACCACACTCTTCTTTTAAAGGATGCCTTCTAGACTACCTACTATTTCAGGAATAAATGACTTGTAGCAGGCAGGCACAACATGACAGAATAGCAGATGGGCAGAACTCATTTCAGTAGACCAGCAACGATCTACAGTACTGGTACCAAAGAGACCATAATGATCACAAGTGTAAGGATTTTCTACTTTACTGTTTTTTTGCTGATTTTACGAAACAAGTCACTTAACTGAATTAAGGAGGTTATCTGACAATGAATGAAAACTATTTATAACAGAACGGCTGAGGGAGAGTTTCTCTTCAAAAACTACATACAAGGATCTGAAGAAGGGACAAAAAAGACAAGAGAAAGCCAGCAAAGCTACAGAAGAATGAGAAGCGTGTAATAAGGCTAAATGACAGAACATCCACCAGATGAATGGGATAGAGCATGCAGACACGCAGAAGGCAAAGGATGTGGAGGCAGCAAAGGTGCCTGCTGAAAGGGAGTCTGACAGAAGGAATCAAGAAGGGGAGCAAAGGTGTTCTAGATACACTGCAAAAAGGAGAACCTGAGAGACATGGCAAGGATGAAGAAATATAAGAAGAATAGGATTATGAAAGACTGAGAGAAGCAGCGACACTGAATGAAGAGTCTGCCTCAATCTTAAAGGAAAGCGCGGGAAAGACTCCATACTATTAGGGAGTTACAACACAGTGGGGAGAGCACTGGACAGACACTACAATAGAAAGAGAGCTGATGAACACAGAGAGAAGAAATGGTTATACAAAAAAAAAAAAAAAAAAAAACAGCACAGGGACCAGGTGACCTATGTCCTACGGTTCTCAGGAATTTGGACAGTATGCTGCTAGTCACCTGATTTAGCCAGGCCATAGAGCAGTAGGAACAGTTAAAAGCTAGGAAAAAATGCAAGTGAAAAGGAAGGAGACAAATCAAAAAGCAGCAAGGTTGGAGTGTGGGACAGTGTAAAACATAAGGAAGTGATTTATGGTGTCCCATATAGGCCCGTTTTGGGGCCAGTATTCTTACTGCGTGTTCATTTCTGACATATCTGAGGGAACTAAAGGATAAAACTATCTCTAGGTTTCACAAAGACAGGGGCAGAGGATATGAAAGGAGTCTAAGGAAGGACTTGGCATGGCTGTCCAGGCCAAAACGATGGCAACCATGTAGACACACAAACTACTGTACTTAGTTTGCACCAATTTGATGTGAGCCATCAGCTGGAGAGCAGTGGAGCTGACAGCAACAGGGCAAACAACCTGGAGGTGTTTTATCAAAAGTAGACAGGACACCATGAGCAGTTTGAGAGGGCTATGGCAACCACAAACAGAATTCTGCTAGACTGTATCCTCAGGGAAACAGGATAAAGAAGCACAGCAGCAATTCATCCATCATGCCCTAGTCAGGTCACAACTGTGTCAGTAGTGAGAGGAGTTATGGAGGCAATACAGGGAAACTAAAGCTGGGTCTCTTCACTGGAGATAAGAAAGGTATAAGGGACCATTTTAAGCATGCAAAGGGATTACCCTGAACAGAAAAGAAAGATGGCACAGGCTGCATAATATAGTGACCAGCTAGCCACTGGGTCTAATAAATCACTTCAACTTCATACATGGAGTTATGAACTCATGGAATGAGCCACCAAAATAAGTATGATGAGAAAATTCATGGAGGTATTCGACTGGGCGAGAATAGGTGTGGCAGGCAAGAAAAGAGGAGGAAGAATGCTAAATTCAATAAAAGGACAGACCAGACTGAATGCCTTCATCCACTATAATACTCATATAAAATACTCATCTTATGAAAAGTGTATTATTTTTAAATTATGATGAAAGAAACCTAAAGGACTTCACTCTCGTCCAGGACCTTTCTGTACTAATATGTAATAAAGATGACAACCTAACGAAGCAAAACTACGTCAATTGTCAGACCACTCAACTGTCCCTACTTTGGAAGACTATTCCTATTTTCATGCTCAATTTACTCCCTCTGCATTATTTTCTGAATCTCTCTCATCATGTGATTTTTGAAGTAGTTTAGTACATAAAAAAAAAAAATGCAGTTCATTAAACTGTAAAAGTATTTATGTACTCACCACAACGTTCTATCATAGTTATCCATTTTCGTGCACCCTCAATGGATGGGTTCAGTTCCAGTCCCTCATAACCAACTCGGCCTCTTGCTAAAGCTCATGGGCACCAAAAACTCTCAAGCTTCCCCCTTTATCTATAATGCACCTGGTTGAATACCTCAGATCGAGTTTGCTGACAGAATAAGCAGAAGAAAAAAGAAAATTCCCATGTTTCCAATGGAGACTGTCTGGGTCTGTCACAACTGTAACAATAAGCTAGATTGTGAAAGAGGGCAGAGACCATCCATTCTTCCAAAAGAATTAGGTAGGGGGTTGGAGGGTGGGAGTTAAGCATACATGAAAAATGAACAATTCAGATGGAATGTTGTGGTGAGTGCAGAACTTCTTTATCTGAAGTTGTCAATTTTCATGTTATCCTCAATGGATGGGACAGACTGCCCAGCTACCTTACTTCCCAGGTTGACTAAGGAAGGTTGTTCCGCAGCACCACTGAGCCAAATGATACTCATTACAGATTGGATCTGGTCTCCATGAGTACAGCAATAAAGGTATGAGGTTTAGCCCATGTTGCTGCCGCACATATGTCGTCCATTGATGGTCTAAGCTTGGAAAACATCCGAAGTAGCTACAGCTCTTGGAGAATAAGCCTTTAGGGGGGTTTGAAAGTGTAACACCTGACTTCGAGTAGATAAAGGAAATGCAGTTAGCCAGCCATTTCGCTAAAGAAACTTTGGATACAGCTTCTCCCAATTTTGGAAAGTGAGAAGGCATTGGAAAGCTGGTCTGATTTTCTGAAGTCTTTTGTCCTGTACAAGTAGAAAGGTAATTGTCTGTGTACATCCAAAGAATGTAAACAATATTCTCCTTTGCTAGAGTAGTTTGGGAAAAACACCAGCAAGTTAATAAATCGATTTATATTGTTCTCGGAAACCATTTTTGGCAGGAATGAAGGGTTAGTTCTGAGTGAAACCCTGTCCCCATGAAAGACTAAGATATGGGGCATTAGATGAAGCTTGAATCTCTGAAATTGTTCTAGCAGAAGTGAGTGCTACCAACAGAAAAGTTCCTTTCCTGGAAGACTAAATATCACAATCATGGGCTAGTTCAAACGGTTGTTGGGTGACTGCTTGTGACACAAAGTTGAGGTCCCAAGGGGGAGTAGGGTCTTTGAAGGGAGGTTGTAACATAACAGTACACCTCAAGGAGGACTTAGAGTTTGTGAGATGCTGCAGGAGAATCTTGGAAGCGAGTATGGAAGTTGGAGAATGCTGCTAAGTTGGACTTTGATGGTGGAAGAACATGCCCCCTTATGAAAAAGCAATGCCAAAAATTTAAAGTATTTCCTGAACTGGGGCGGAGAAGGGTTCAATATTGTTCTGCAGAGCCCAGTATACAAATTTCTTCCATTTACTAGAATACAGTTTTCATATGGAAGGCTTATGAGAGGAAAGTAGTATGCGTTGAACAGGGGATGAGAGCATAGGTTGTCTGGCTACTAATGGAAGTGGAGAAACCAAGCAGTCAGCTTGAGATAGTGAATGTCGGGGTGAACCATGCCTGTCGGTGGTTTGATTAGAAGCGACCAAAGGAAGGGGAACCAAATCTGACAAGGCCAAAGGGGGGCTATGAGGATGGCTTGCTCTTCAACCCAATGGCTTTCTGCAGAAATATGGGAATCAGAGGTATTGGTGGAAATGCATAAAAGGAGACTGGAGGCCAATTGTGTAGAAGAGTATTCCTCTGGACCTCCCCCACTTGGGGGGGGGGGGTATGGAAAAATAGCTGCTGCATTTGTTCTTTTGGGAGAAGCATTAAAAAAAAAAAAAAAAGGCTGGCCTCATGATTGGAAACTGCTATCAGACACACACTGACTGAAGGACCACTCGTGAGGTAGGAAAATGGACCTGCTTAAATCTGTCTGCCATCACACTGGATTTCCCCGGAATGTACGTTGCTATGACAAAACAGTTTGATGAGATCCTCCACTGTCACACTCTTAGGGCTTATCGACATAGTGGGCGGGCAAGACCTAGTTTCTCCTTGTTTGTTGACATACCAGACTGACATGTTATCTGTTTGAATGGCAATCGTTCAGGGAGAGTATCCTGAAATGCTTACAATGTCAAAAGCACTGCCCTCATCTCTAGAACACTGATGTGTAATGAAGCTTCTATCGGGGATAGAATGCCCTGGACTGTCTTTATAATGCCCCCCCCCCATCGCAGCAGAGAGGCATCCATGGTCACTGCGGCCTTGGGCTAAGGGGAGAAAAGGGACGTCCTTGTAGAATTTGTTCTGAATGAGTCCACCATGTTAGATCTTTCTTGCAAATGGTGATGGAAACTGATGTGGACATCGAATGGTAAAGTATCGACCACTGTGCCACAAGCAACCACTGTACAATTCACATATATCTGGCCAGGGGTACAAGAGTTAGTGATGTTGCCATGGAGCCTAATGTTCGGAGGACTAATTTGGCAAACACTTTGCTACTGCTGCTTATGGTCACGACTTGTCTTTGAATCATCAGGTAATCTTTGCAGAGAAAGACATGCTATTACGGTTTTTGTATTTAACATAGCATCTATGAAATCTAGGGCTTGGGTAGGTTCCAGATGACATTTTTCATAGCTGACTGTCATTCCCAAAGAGGAGCACATATGAAGGAACATTTGTCAGGCTTCTATGAATTGATGCCTGGACGTGGCAGTGATGAAGCCAATCATCTAGGTATGGAAACACGCGGAATCTGTGAAGTCTCAAGTAAGCTGTTAATATTGCCATGCATTTGGTAAGCACCCTGGGGGCTGTGGCGAGACCAAAGGGCAGTATTCTGAACTGGTAGGGACTGGCTCCCAGTTGAGGTGCACGAACCTCCTGAACCACCTGTGCATTTTTAAGTGATAGATCTCCAAGATGTGTGCTAGGGAGCACATCCACTCATTAGTTTCCAAAAAAGGAAGAATGGACTGAACAGTGACCATCCAGAATTCAGTTCGGTGAACCAATTTGTTTAATTTGCTGAGATCTAGAATAGGCCTCCAGCCCACTGTCTTTTTGGCACTAAAAAGAATCTTGAGTAAATTCCGGAGCCTATCTGGTCTGGGGGCATTTTGGATAACTCGCTTTTCTAGCAGCTTTTGTATTTCAAGTGCTGCTTTCTCACTCTGATTGGGTGGAACATCTTGGATTTTTTTGTAGGATGGAGTGAAAAGGGTACAATATAACCTCTGGATATAATTCCCTGCACCTGTATGTCAGAAATTATCTGTAGCCAGGCTCTCTGGTGCAGGGAAAGCTACCCTCTGACTGCCTCCAGAGAAGGGCAATCAGGCCTCCATTCAGGAGCATCGGAAGGGTTTGCCAAAGAAAGAATCTTGGAAACCCTGGTTTTGCAGATCCCTTCTGCCACGAGGGTGGCGTCTTCCACTGGTACTCCCCCCCCCCGCCCCTGGGAAGCTGTCACTATGTACATCAGGAAAGGAGCCTTGGGAATTTTTAAACCACATTTTTCCACCAATATGTTGGTTCCTCTAAAAGGGTCTCTGAGGAGTGGAAAAACATAAGCCTACTGCAGAAAAAAAAGCCTTTCCATCTTTCTCACACCTAGTGAGCGTCTCTTTCACTTTAGGCCCAAATAAAGAAGTGCCGTCAAAAGAAGCATTGATGAATGCAGACTTGAAAGGTTCCGCAAAGGCACACAAATGGATCCAGTCAGGTCTCCTTAAGGCTACGCCTGAACTGATGGCTCAACCTCTTTTCAGCTGCATGTGCAATAAGCCTCATGGACAAGTTGGAAATGGAAGTCAGGGTGGCCAACAGTGAAGTTATGGACTCCTGAACATTGTCAGTAATGGCTCCTGAGAGGGTAGCGGAGTTCTTTAATCAGATCCCTCTGCAACCTTCTAAAATGTGTCAGATAATTCAAAGACCACAGACTAAAGGTCGATGAGGCATAAATTCACTTCCCTAGTCTATCCATCATCCTGGACTTCTTGTTATGAGGATGAATAGAGGAACTCTCATTTGCCAGTTCCTTTTTGGTGGCTGCTGCCACGACCATGGCATCTACTGGCAAGTCCCTGGTCCAGAAGGGTTTGTCTAAGGCTGCAGTAATAATTTTGTCTGGTCTTCAGGGTACTGACTCAACAGTGTTGGGGGCCTTCCACGCCTAGCGAGAGATCAGCTCAATGAGGTCATCAGTGGGCGGGGTCACCCAGGAGGTAGACGGTCAGGTGCCAAAGGCCTGCAGGTACACAGACTCCTCCAACATAAGATTGCTGGACTCCCAACCATCTCTTCATTTCAAAATTTCCAAGATATCTCTAAAAGAGACATGTTCAGGAGGTGATCGTGGGGATCAGTCACCCTTCTCAAAATCTGTCTGTTCAGGGGAATCAATGCATTTCCTCTTACACTTCTTCCAAAGAACATCCTCGGTGGGAAGGTCTGGGGAGGTTGTCAGTAGATGACGCACCCACATGTGGATTCCCCTGAGGCCTTGCCACCAGCTGTCCAGCTGGAGGAAGTGGGTGAGGCTCTGTAGCAAGGAGCGACTTGGCAGGTTGTCACAAGCGGGGGGGACTGACTAATGTCACAGAGTAGACAAACCTATCAAAAGCCAATCCACCCGCTGTAGGAAGGCAGCCTTGGCCTATAAGAACATTAGTCGGCACCGCAGTCTCCCCTCAACCGGGACAGATGTCTCCTAAAGCAGAAGCCGGGCTCTGAGGAGGAGAGACCACTGTGAAAAAACTTGGGTCGAATCAAACTCATTGGAACCGGCAGGACAGGTGCAATACTGGGAGGTGTCCAGTTCCAACAAAGCCGGAGAACTCAGAGTCACAAATGGCCCTGGACAAATATGAACCAACATCCCTGAACTTGCAGCAGAAGTCGCAGGGGGAAAGGTGCTTGGAGGGGTGGAAGTAGAAGGTCCCTGACCTGACAAGGTATGACAGAGGTCCCAGTAACTCCTTGCACCCATCTTTCCTCCTCTTCCTCTGTGAAGCTTCTGGAAGAATGAGTGGACTTTTCAGGGGAAGGTCAATCCAGGAAAGGGGATGGTAGCCTATCCGGAAAAGGGTCAGTTGAAGGAAAATACCTGGACCTGGATATGTCTATGAACTCTTTGGTCGGCACCAAAGTGGACAGTGTCAAAGGCACTCTCTTTTCTGAAGATGGAGCCACAGAAACTGATGGCGTTGACTGACTAGCTGTGTGTTCCGACATGCCAGGTGAGACAGACAGTTTTGATTTCTTTATGCTCAGAGACAAGGAAGGTATCTGCACTGATGAGCTGCACTTTTTTGCCTCCGAGGATTTAGGAGATTAAGAGGATGAAGCTGGAATGGACTTGGAAGATTTAAAATTTTTGTTTAATAGAATCATTTGAAGGTGACCAAGAAACAGTCTCTATGAAGGAGGAGGGTAGCAAGCCTTTCAAAACCAACTTATTTTTCTGTTCTACTAGAGCCCTATGGCTAAAAAAGAGTGGCAAATGGAGCAATCTTGCAGGTGGAGATGACCTAAACAAAAAACACAAAGCGAGTGCTGATTGGAATAAGGTGTTTTGTGACAGCACTTAACACACCTTTTAAAATCAGCAGGGGCACCCTCTCTGTCCGCCTGTCTTTGTCTAACATGGAAAGCACTATAGAAACAATCAGTATACACAGACACACACACACACACACACACACACACACACACACACACACACACACACACACACAACGTAAAGATAGAAAGTTTTTTTTTTTTTTTTTAAATAATGAAAGAGGGAAAGGAAGAAGGAAAAGGAATACCAACGTAAAAGTAGCCACCACAAGGGTATACGGAAGATACTAACAATAGTAAATAAGATGTAATGAAAGTATGAAAAGATAGCAAAGAAAATGGTCAAAAGAGGTGCGATAGGACTAAAATAGAAAGTACTTAATAAGAGGAGAAAAATATGAAGAAAAAACTATCAAAAGTTTCACTTACCTGAAAAGAGCTCAAGAGTAAAGAACAACCATGTCTGAAGCTGAAAGCGGCAAACGAGTTCTGAGGTATGTAGCCAGGTGCATTGTGGGTAAAGGGGAAAGCTCTAGAGTTTTTGGTGCCCACAAGCTTATCGGAAGTTGTCAATGTCCCTTTGGTAATGACAAAAATGATGTACAAATATAAGGACATTATCTGTTTTTAAACATGTTTCTGTACAGTATCCCCCATTCCTATTTGAAGTGGGAACAGTCAAGTGTAATTTGGAATTCAAATGTTATGCTAATTAGACGTCCAGATTTTTAGCTACATGTTCCTACTTTACAAGGGTCTTTGTTCCTAATTTTCAGTGTATGCAGGTTGAGCGATATGTCACTTGTCACAATACCTACATTAACCAATTACACTGAGAAAAAAAAAAAACAAGTCTGAAAAGCAGGCTGGCTTCTCTTAACAAAACGTACCAGGCACAAAACTCTGCAAAAACAGAATGACAACAGAAACAAAACAGCCAAAAAGCAGTCTAAAGAGGTAATACTAACCTGTGCTGGATATCAGGACGATAGTAGTAGTCTACAGGAGTGTCCAGTCGAGAGAAGATAGGTGGTGGAATAAACAGTGGCACATCCTTAGTAAAGAATTCTTCTGTCTCTAGCTTCCACAGCAAAGTTTTATCATACATGGATATATGCTCTCCATTATGACCCGTATGCATTGCCAGGTATTGAAAATCAGACATACCTAAAAAAAAAGAAATTTAAAAATGATGTAATAAAAAGTATTTATGGAATGAAATGTTACTTCACTACTCTCTTAAAGTATTTGTTTCTGGGCTTGGAATTAATACAAAGTGACATTCAGCATATACAGATCTTAATCTATACTCTACAAATTCTTCCAGTACCCTGTTTTTGTAATTATAAGTGGCATTATAACTGTCAAGAGCACACAAAATGGAGAGGGGTACATAAACTTACATGGCCAAAGGGAATGATAAAACAGGTGTCAGAAGAGAGATCAGTAAAGGAATAAGGAGTAATGTAGGATGATATTCAAAGAATAAAGGAGCAAGGAGTAACATGGGGTGATATTTAAGGTGCGACATCCAGACAATACCCCACCAGACTATTAACAATAATGTGACATTCCTCACTATCCTGAGTCAGTAAATAAGAAGCTTCAATTCACACTACTAATTCCAACGCGAGACTGTCACTTAAACAGGAATAAAATTTCACAATTTCCCCTAAGAGCACAACAGGAACATGTTCTACAATCTGGGACTGGACTGTATACTTCTGTCCACCCCTAATGTAAATCCTTATTACACACTCCAGAGCAATGTGCCCCAGTTTAAGACCTCTGATACACTCAAACTTAAATTAAATCTCACACATCCAAACACTTCTGGAAAAACTTGACACAGACTTCCAGCTGTGTCCCTTCCCCAAAATAATACTATAACACACTTCCACCAATCAGACAGCCTTAATGCCCTTTTAAAGGGGTGTCCAATTATTAAAACTCGATATTAAAACAATTAGCAACAAATGATCTAAAGCAGCCAGGCTTTCGACTGGCCCAGGAAATCAAAGCAGGTATACGCATGTTCAAATCACTAAAGAAAACACTGACTGACCAGCCACAATGCAAGATAATAAAAACATTCAATACTGAGCAAAATGATTAAAAATTATAAAACAGTACTTTTCAATAAACAAACAGAACTCCATCACCAAGAAAATGAAATCAATACTGAAGGATAGAAATCCAACATTTAGAAAAACTAACTGATTAGTTATAATTTTCCTATCTTAAGAACATTGTCCCTGATCTAAACTAAATTATTACAACAGAGAAAAGGTAGACTTGCATTTCTTGGTGAGTGCTTCTGGGTATCCACTGCACAGTACAACTGACAACTATAACCGGTGGTTAACTGACAACAACCAACTTCAACTGTCTTCAGCAAACTCTTATAGACTAGCTTAACTGTCACAACTATTCCAGTTCTAATTTTCATTTCATATTTTAAAAATCAACCAACGGCTGTTTGCTAAAGTTCCTTCCTGTCTTTCAGTCAATGACAATACCACTGAGCAACTGTCAACATTCCGATGACACCATCTGCGGATCAGCTGATTCAGAGAGTCTGCATTTAGAATCTTCTTCAGTAATATGTGTAGTTAGAAATGTAAAGCAACTATTTTGAATTCTTTAAAACATTCTGTACAAACAAATTATAAATAGAAATGTAAGAACTTATTTACAATATCACAGCTAGTCATGCCAGCATATAATACACACTAGTCTGAAATTACGTACAAAACCTCAACAAGACATGCTAGCAAAAATGACTGTCTAATTTCATCACATAAGGAATAAAGGAATAAGGAGTAACATGGGATGATATGTAAGGAGGTATGGTGGGGAAGGACACTTGTCAGAAATTACAGAAGCTGAAAGGTAAGGATGGAACCGGTGCTGGCAAGAATAATAAACCCCAGAAGAATATACATAGACAGTGGTGTCAGATGAACGCAGAGTTAGACTAAAGGTGTGCTAGGTGGCAGATCAAGTCAGGAAATATTTTTATTAATGTATGGTCTGAAGGAGCAAAGGAAGCTGGAATGATTCCAGAAGATTAAATGTAGAAAAGACAGCAGAGTGGCTGCAGGATAAAACACAAAGAAATGTTCTCAGATCTTTTAAAAGGAGGTGTACAACAAAATTTGTGGTTTGAGAAATTACTTGCAGGAATGCTTAGGAGAAACAGCTTCAGAGGAAGGGAGAAAAGGAGACGGCATTGGAAGACAATGACAGCCATTAATTACTATGAAGGGGAGGTAAAGCAGCGTGTCACATGGATTCCTGGTGGGCTTTTATAAAAAATGTGGTGTTAGAGGTTGGAACCACATTAGCAGTAACATTCAGATTTTTAAAGAGGGAAAGGGTCTCACACTATGAAGAAGGCAACAGTTGTTGTACTATGAAAACAGAATGCAGATCTAGAGAATCCAGTGAACATTAGCCCAATACCAAGTAAATGCAAATTTGCTTGCAAGGGTCCTAATGGCTAGACTAGAGAAAGTACTCAATAGAAATCATGTTTTGTTAAAAGAATTCCACCTCGAGAATGTTGGAAGCGGACAGTAAAATTAACTGTAAAGCAGGCTGAAACAGTGTCAATATTCAGAAAACTTAATACTGATCAGTGGGATCTTCTGTTCAATACTCCAAGCTAGTAGTTGAGAGAAGGACTTTTTATGGGAGAGGGGGTGTCAACATGCTACAGCTGCACTTGAAAGGATGATGATGAATATGGGATCTCAAGATCCTGTGAATTTTGAAAGAAGTATAAGACGGGATGCCAGGTTCCCCCATATTTGCTCCATCTGATAACAGATAATCTTGTTCAAATGACAAAAATATAACTGAATGCTTGAGTGGGGGACAGACCCTCAAAGTAGTCACATTCTTTGCAGTAGATGACTAAGATTTTGCTGGCAGGAGTTACAAGGAGATGCCACAGATCTGGTACTTTTCCATAATTCAGTTACACTCCAAATTAAAATTTCAGTGCATTAAGTCTTTAGTGGTTACGGGAAGAAAAAGTGAAATGGAGGGACTAGAATTAAGGGAGAGAAAAAAATGTTAGTGGTTAAATTATACTCAATAATTACAGAAGCAAGGGATATGAACTGAAGAAAGCTGTTGGCAAAGGTAAGAGAGTTAGAAAAATGGGGGGTATACTTTACAATTATGGAGGACGCACAGGGTAAAATTCATAGACCCATTTACACTTTACCAATACTCACTCTTAAACCTCACCTCCTTTTCCAAATAGCAATAAGACAGTCATATCAGGGTAGATCTACGAAAACCCAACAAACTGCCCCATTCCTTCTTAAAAGAAAAAACTGTGCGTCACACTGCTTGATCTGGAGAGGAAGTTTGCTCTGGAGAAGAGGTAGTCACTGTGTTACAAATTTATCTTTCCTCGGTGACTTCATTGCTTGCAGAAGCAGTTTCCACTCTTTGGTTCAGGACTAAAATGCCTGTTTGACATGTGGAGACAGAAGAGATCTTGGTCTACTGGACACCTAAAAGGCCCAGAAGGCCCAAGGAGTCTGTAGGACACAATACAAGCACAAGGCCTGTTTAGCCTCTCTTGATAGCCAAGGCCCTTTACTCCCATGGTCTTTTTTTGTTATGGATATTTAGGGTCTCTCTAACCTCTTGATAGGTTTTAGTAAGGTACACCGCAAAGGAGAGTACTTGGGCCTGATGACTGCAGAATACACAGAAGTCAAGACTTCTCTAGACCTAGAAGAAATACCCTTTACAATCAGCTGTGCCAGACAAGGATTTCCTAACTACTGTTGCAAGATGATGGTCAAAGAAGAGGGAGTTATCCACCCATGTTCCAAGGTCTCATTTTGGGATAGGTATTTTGTATACTATAAGCTGGGTGGCAAGTGTTTGCTAAATGCAACAATATTACATATTTTAGCATTAAGCTTCAGACCACTGTCAGTTCACCAGCTATTAACATGTGTAGCTTTTGCAGATCAGAAGAGGAATACAAGTATAAGACACTGTTAACAACCATCAGCAAACTTAACCACAGTTATTGATTTTTTTTAAATGAAAATGAGATGTGCCAAATAGCAAAGGTTATAGCATGGAATCCTGCAGTACATCACTGGATACTTTTATCATGTCTGACACTGCACCTCACAGTGTAGGTGCTTTCCATCAAATCCTACAAACCACATAGCAATCAATTTGGCACTCAGCTTGTTGATAAGGTTGGCATGCGGTGCAGTATTAAATGCTTTAGTGAGGTGAGGTATGCTGTGGACACAGTCGCCATTATTTTAGGTTGCATAAGCCATGAACAAACTTACCACAGTCATTAAACAGGATCTGCTCTTAAAGTCAAATTGCTAGGATTCAAGTCTGATAAACTCCAATGTAAAAAAAAATATTATCAAGTCCATTATGACCCTAGTCCATGACTTTGCAGATGAGGATTGTCAGGCTGATGTTCCGTAATTTCCCGGGTCTATGGAGGAGCCATCCTTGTGAATAGGCATCGTAATTGCTGTGTGCCAAACTTCGGGGACAAAGCCAGTGGAATAGCTCAAGTTAAACAGCTGTGAGGCAAGGTCCACCAGCACATTACCAGGGTTGCAGGCAGCCTGGTAGGTTATCAGGTCCCAAAGGGGATGTAATTATTGTTTTGGAACGTACTTTTAACAAGTGTCCTTTTGTGATGATGGGGGGCTTTTAGGTCCTTGGTTATATGTGGCTTTGGTATATATGCCTCTGGGTGAATCTGTTTGCCAGTATATTTATGATATCCATTGGATCTCAGTAAGTAGTGTCAATTTTGATAAGTTCAGAGCACAGTTGGCCGTTATATTTCATAACTCTCTGATGCAATTAAAGATTTGGAACTAACCTTAGCTTCCAATCCTAGCCTAAGTTAATGAGAAGCTTTAGTTTATCTGTAACTTGGATAAGTTTTTATGTCAATCTTGATTTGTGGATTTTTCATTTTGCTATATACTCTATTTTTTTTTCTCTTATTGTGTTGTTTACTTATGGAAGTAGACCATCAGACTGGTTTGCTCTTTTTCACGTTTTGTTTGGTTGGGACTGAAAATTTTATAATTTTTTAGGTGACAGTAGAATTTACTTGCTTAACAACTAGCTGTGTGTTTACACTTTGGGGAGGGGTACAGTTACATTTGAGCTTAAGAGAGTTCATCACAGAATTATAGGAAGCTTGCATGTTTGAAGGTTTAGAATATAGTGATATTTGCCTCAGCTAGTTGCTTAGGGATTTTGAAGAAGGCTACCAATTTGTGGTCAGACATAACTGTGGGACAGTACATATAGCTGCCATTTTTGTAAGGACTACATCCAGAACATGTTGATCCTTAGTGGGCTCTGACTATTTGATCCAAGGAATTCTTGTTTATGAAAACTGCGGAATTTTGAGTGGCAGCTTACACTGAAAACATAGATTTCCCAGTTTAATCAACAGTATGGTACTGTTTTCATCAATGTACCCATCATGTAAAAATAAGAATCGTTTTTGAAGCTTTAAAGTAAGAGAAAAGGTTAGGTTATGGACACCCAAATTAACTCCAGTTTTGTTTTCAATCAAACTAAAATATCAAAGTTATTAACAAAATTAGAAGTTTGGCAGAAGGGCACATCTGCATCCAGTTTTACCTTCTCAGACAGGCAACTGAGAAGTCTCCACATTCTAAGCTTCCTGCTCAACTCCAACTCCTTCCTTGCTTTGAGGAGACATCAGCCCCTACTATATAGTCCTTCACCTTTAATATCAAAATTAAACTCTTGAATACAATTCATTATATGAATGCTGGGAGTGAATCTTGGACTTCTGCATCCAAAGCACCCAATAAAGAACTGAATTATGGAAAGGAGAGAGTGCACTTTAAAAGGTGTTTACATTCCCCCCCCCCACCCCCAATCAGTGATCATGGTAATGTGCATGAAGATCTCTGGTTAAGCAGATTACACAAGAAAAGCCAGATTAAAACATATTCATTATTCTTTAGGTTATTTATGACTGTCAATTCAGTTGATACAAATAGCAGAACCCATTTTGAGATCAGAGCAGGGAAGAAAAACCTCCATTTACATAAAAATCTGCATTGCAAATAAAAGCCATTGTTGAAACAAAAACCACCAGAGATGTGTGACAATGGAAACTGCACCATTTGTTAACCACTTTATTTTCCTTAAAGACAAAAAACTGCAGTGGGAACATTACTTAATGACATTTCAGATTCACGTGAACCCAATAAGTAGATGTTTCAAAGTTAAATTATCTTTTTTAATTAGAGATACTATAACTTTTTTCTTCAGGTAAAGCTCACAATTAAAAAATAATAGCCACAGAGGAAGACCACTATTATGGATGGCAAACATCTAATTAAACATAAAAAGCACTGGCTTAGTATTTATGGTTACTCTAGACAGTGGTAAACTGAAATGGGTTACCTTGAAATTTAAAAGTGGATCCAACTATTCCAACAATTTCCATTTCAAACTTTACTTCTCTGGGTGTCTCCTGCTGTGCGTCTGACATTCCAGCCTTCCTTTTTCTGGTCTTCTTCTTGACTCTTAATAACATGTTTGTGGAAGGAAACCGGTTGGCACAAACAGGGTGACAGTATGGATCCTTGGGACGGAAATACAGCTCTAGTCGTTTGGAAGGGTCTGCATAAATCTGGAAACCAGTAAAATAAAAACCCAAACAAAGAATATCAAGACTACAAAAAGTGTGGGCAACTCTTTCACCTGCAAGCAAAATAAGGCACCATTTTTTGTGCACAGCAAACACTGAAAGTCAACAGTAGTCAGTAACATTTAAAATTATGGCCTTCAGCTCACACAGCACTTAGAGCCACATCTAAAATCTGAAGAAATGAAAAATTTCAGCCTATCAAACTTTTCTGCATCACTAATGTCTGTGCAACAATGCATCTGGTTATTTTAGAATTTATTTTATTATTTCGTATTTGTTAACCAGGTTGGTCCAACTGAGCACATGCCCATTTTCAGTGGAGACCCAAGGAGAAAAGCTCCAAAAGTAAATTCTTCACATAATAACACAGATTAGAGTATTAATTAGATAACATACAGTGTAGTAAAATTGCAGCATAATTGTTAACCTTTACAGAGATATCACGGAAATATATAGAAATACAGATAGTTTGAGAACAAGTACAAGTTGGAGTAAACAATCTGCAGTCAAGAATTGTTAAGATTAAGTGGATTTGGAAAAGATAAAAGAAAGAGAAAGGGAGAGAGGTCAAGTAGGATCCTGACAGGAGCAGATCCAGTTTTTCTGCAAGTGTTTTAGTTTTTTGAAGCTGTTTGTGTGATGTTTCGCAAGTTAGAGGGGAGGTTGTTCCAGATTTTTGTTATGGACGTTTTATATAGGAGATTGCCTGTGTTGATTTTTGGGTGTACATATTTCTTGAAGAAGTTTCTCTGCACTACGGAGGGGGGGGGGTAGTGGCTAACTAGATTGGTGAGAGAGGGACAAGCACTGGCTTTATTTAGTATGAGGTGCATTACTGGGTTTATTTAGTATGAGGTGGATTAAATGTAGTTTAAGATGGTGGGAGAATTCAAGCCATTGTAGCTTGTGGAGAGCTATAAAACGGTGAGTAGGATTAGGAAGGTTGGCTGCAAATTTGGCAATTTTATTACAGGTTTGTTCTAGCCTGGAAAGTAGACAGGATTGCAGGTTGTTCATAGGTTCATAGGTTCATAGGTTCATACTAGGCTATCTGCCCAAGGGCATTTATAAGCCTAGCCCATAGTTATGTGGCTTTCGCCACCCCTTTAGTTTGAATAAAAACTATGCCTATCATTTTTCTGTGCCTCTGTCAAGCAGTGACACTGAAGTAATCCCTGGGGTATATCTGCGATCTCCCATCCATTGGTCAAGATTCCTCTTGAACAAGGCCAGCGAGGTGCTCTGCCTCACATGTACCGGGATTTTGTTCCACAGCATAGGGAGTCTCTGGGTGATGAATCTGTCCCTCCAGCACGTTCTATTTATAACCGTGTCAAGGTTTAAGTCTCCCGCCTTGTGGTTCTGAGGGATCTAGATTTTTGAGGTGAAGCATATTCATCAAATCTGGGTTTGACATGGCCTTATATGTCAGGCACAGGTCACCTCTGAGCAAGCGGTATGAGACTGAATAAAGCTGGAGTTCTTTCAGTCGGGCAGCATAAGACATATTTTGAGACCCTTTATCCTTTTGGTGAGGAACTTTTGGGGCCTTTCAAGCTGCATCAGGTGTCTGGTCAGATACATTCGAACGGGCATTGTACTCAATCATAGGTCTAATGAGTGATGAGTACAGGGGACAATGACCTCCCTTGATCTAGTTGTGAATCCCTTCATGATCAGGTGGGCGATATAGAAGGTTTTCCTAACTACTTTAGCAACCTGAGTGTCAAGCGAAAGACTACTGTCAACTTGGGTCCCCAGATCCCTGATGACTTTTCTGTGCTCAGTGGATTGTCACCTATATGGTAGCTAGGGGTAACCTTGTTTTTCCCGAAGGGTATGACTATGCATTTTTGGCGTTTAACTTCAGGCCATGGCTCTGGCACCAGTTATCCGTTTCTGTGAGGCCCTTCTGGAGGATATCTGTGTCAGATGTGTTTTCGACTATGGCGCCCAGTTTGCAGTCATCTGCAAACTTTGTCAGCCATAACCCTCCTGTGTTTGCTTGTACTTCAGAAAAGTAGATGCCGAACAAGAGTGGACCCAGGACTGAGCCCTGTGGGACACCACTTGTGACAGGCTTTGAGTCTGACATGGCTCCAGCAACTCTGACCCTGTGAGTTCTGTCGCTTAGCCAGTTTGCAACCCATCTTGTGATGTATGGGTTTACATTCAAGCTGATGAGTTTTTCGATGATACCTGAGTGGGGTATTGTGTCGAAGGCCTTTGCCAGGTCGAGGTAGGCTGTATGGACTGCCTTTCCCTCATCAATGGCCTTGGTGACTGTCTCGAAAAAGTCAACCAAGTTTAAGAGGCAGGATCTGCCTTTGACAAAGCCAAACTGGGTTGGATCCAAAGTCTGCAAGTTCCCTATGTCTTTATTTATGAGTTCCATTATGATCCTCTCCATGGCTTTGCAGATAAGGCTTGTCAAGCTAATGGGGCGGTAATTTCCAGG
Source organism: Protopterus annectens (assembly GCF_019279795.1). Lineage (NCBI taxonomy): Eukaryota > Metazoa > Chordata > Ceratodontiformes > Protopteridae > Protopterus > Protopterus annectens. The sequence goes on from NC_056750.1 coordinate 20,689,574, forward strand.
GTCTGTGGAGGCACCGCCCTTATGAAGTGGGACCACAGTCGCCGTGCGCCACTCCTTGGGTACGTATCCCTGAGGTGAGGCTAAGATTAAACAGCTGTCCTAACTGTGGGTTTAATTCCTCGTTGAGTTCATGAAGCACACAGCCGGGGACACCATCCGGTCCCATGGATGCTGTGTTTTTTGCCTTAGTGAGGGCAGTTCTCACCTGGGCGTTGGAGATGTTTGGGGGCTACAATCCTCTGGAATAGATATCTCTCCTTTTGGGGAGAAGTTTGCACTGAACCTGTCAGCCAGTATGTTAGCAATGTGTGTAGGTTCAGTAATTTTCACATCATTTTGAACTAATTCTGAGCATATCTGGGAGTTTCCTCCTAGGTTTCTAACATAGCTAAAGAAGGCCTTATGATTGTCTTTAGAGTCCTTGGCGATTTTTCTCTCAAAATTTGCCTTGGATGATTTTATGAGAGCTCTTAGTTTTTACTTATAATGATCAAAGGTGTCTTACCTTTCAAGTATTTTGCTCTATCTTGTAGTAGCTTCCTCCTTTTGTTGTAGAGCTTGTTTATGGCTGGGGTCCACCAGACTGGACGCTTGCCTTTGGTACAGAGAGTCTTAGTTTTGTTTGGGATTGCCTGATCCATGCAGTCCTGTAGGTGCTGGTAGAAGGCATTTGTAAGTGATTCAGCGGTTTGAGTAATGTTTACCACTGGCTCAGGGGCCTTAAAGGAGACCACACTAGATTTAGAAGTGTGAAATCGGCTTTTGAGAAGTTTTTCACTGTGGTCTTTTTTGTTTCAGGTGGGGGCGGGATGAGGACCTCCAGCGAGATTAGTTTATGATCTGATCTCACCAGTGAGGGGTATACTTCCGGTGTTGAACATTTTGATCCCATGTTCGTGATGATGAGATCAAGTATGTTTTCACCTCTTGTGGGGATGGTGACTAGTTGTTCCATGGCATTTGAGTTTATGAACTCCAGGAATCTTTGGGTTAGAGTGTTCGGGCTTGAGTAGTGTTCCCAGTCTATATTAGGGTAGTTGAAGTCACCTAGTATGATGGTGTTTGGAGATACATTTATCCCCTCCAATGTTTTCAGGAAGGCCATGTGAGGTTGAGGAGTGTTGATCCATAGAAGAGGCTTGGAAGGAGACAGGTTTTGGCCAGGGTGTGTCTAGAATCAGCAGAGAGAAATTCAGAGTTGCAGTCTAGCATGGCAAGTTTTTAGCTAGTTTTCTTAATTGTTTGGTGAATGTGCAAGTCAAATTTTAAGTTGGCCATCAATAGTCATTCCAAGTGATTTTGTGTGACAGCCTACATTTATGACGGCATTATTTAGTGAAGTGATACAGAAGGTAGTCTAGTCATTATTTTTGGGGAGAAAGAAGTAGATTTTTTTTTTAGGGTTCAAGATAAGATGATTATCATTTAGCCAGTTTTCTACAAGGAAAGATTGTGGAGTATGTGTCTGAAGTTGTGAGATTGAGTTGGAGGATGTAATCAGAGTGGATTTGTCAGTGAACTGTATGAGGCTAGAAAGGGGGTAGAGAAGTGGAGGTTATTAATAAAGATGTTGAAGAGAAGGGGTCCAAGAATAGAACCCTGGGGTACACCAGTGTGTACAGGCAAAAAAGAACAACAAGAAGGCTGCCATCTGACTGATTGCAGCCTGTCTGTGAAATAACTGGAGAACCATGAGAGAGTTCATCTGGACAGATTAGGGTTAGCCAAATTTAGCCAGAAGTTTGAGGTGTAATACCACATCAAATGCCTTAGATAAGCCTAGGAACAGACATGATACTAGATTATTGCTGTTCCTAGCTTCAGCAATGGTGTGGGTGAAGGATAGAAGAGCTGTAGAGGTGCTGTGGTGAGGTCGAAAGCCGTGTTGGGTAGGGGTGAGGAGGCTGTTTTGGAGGAGGAAGTATTTGGTTGTGAATGGATTTTTCTAGAATCTTGGACAGTTGGGAAAGTATACTAATAGGCCTGTAATGAGAGGAAACATTGGAGTTGCCACCTTTGTGAAGGGTGATAATGTAGAAGAATGTCCAGATTTTGGGTACAGTAGCTTTTTTATATATCAATTAATAAGAACAGAGACTGGATAGGCGATGGAGATTGCTGCAAGCTTGAGGAAGTGAGGAGCAAGCTTGTCTGCAGAGGGAGAACAGGGTTTTAAGTTTGAGAAGCAGAGACTTTATGTAGGAAGTAGAAATATGGTTGAGAGAGAACCTTGTATTGTTGTTTGCAGACTGGGGTGTTGACTTTTGGGGGGATTCTTGTTCATATTAGTCAATTTGCTGATACAGTCTATGAAAAACAGGTTGTAGAGAGGTGGTCTTTTGGTCAGGGAGGTTAGGGTAGGGATTGGGAGTTTGAGGGTTACCAGGGTAGAAGATAGAGTTAATACTTCTCCAGAAGTTTTTGGGGTGCAATTGAGCAGTGGTTTGTGTCTGTGTAGAAGGTCTTTTTATCACTATACATTTGTTTCTTGGTATGGTTCCCAAGTTCTTTAAATAGTTGGAGGTGGGTGGGGGATTTACTTTTTTGCCAAGTTTTCCAGGCCTGGTCCCTTTTATGCATTAGTTTACTTGTGTGTCTATTGAGCCAGGAGGAGTAATTTGAGTTTATTCTTAGTTTACGTGGGGAGGGGGGGCTATTGAGTCTAGGGTGTTAAGGAAGATGTGGTTAAATTAGAGTACTGCATCTTCAAGAGGAACAGAGTGCAAGACAGACCATTTAATGGTGGAAAGACTGTCATTTAGAGGGAGGGGCTAAAGTCTGAGTTTTTGACAGAGTTTGTACAGATGTGATTTTTGTTGTTGGGGTGAGTATCTCTGTATACTGATGGGTAGGTGGTCACTTAGGGCATCAGGAAGTGTTGTGGGGTTGTAATAAAGTTGGGGGTTATTGTACAGGATCCAGTCAGTCGTTGTGCCTTGACTGGAGTGTTTTGCGAGTCTTGTAGGGGTGGTGATAAGTTGGGTGGATCCGAACAGATTGATGCTTTGGACAGTGGAGGGGGTCTCAAGGGAATTCCAATCTATACTAACATCTCCTAACAATAGATTTTCATAGAGCAGGTTTTGAGAAACCCAGGAAAGTATGTTTTCTGGAATATGGATGTTCTTGCCAGGAGGAATATATTGTGGTCGTTAAGATGGCAATTTAGTATTAGGATTTCTGCTGGGTGAAAAATCAGGTAGGTTTACAGGAATGGGAGAAAGAGAGAGGTGTTAGAAGTAAAGAACTGCTACACCTCCACCTTTTTTACTGGTCCTATCTTGTTGACTGATATCTTGCCCCTAGCTACAACATCGGAGTTTGAGCCATATTTCTGATAGTACAAGTAGGTGGGGGGTATACTGGGAGACCAAAGCATGAAGTTCATTGATTTTATTAAGAAAACTTTGAGTGTTGATAACCATTATGGACAAGTTTTTGGAAGAATGGTAGGTAGGAAAGGAGGGAGATGGGGCTGCATTGTGTGAGGGAGTTAGTTGGTAGGGTAGGAAGATGGATTATTTGGGCAGGGGCACGGTTTGGTAGAGTTGGCCCTGGGTTAGGGTGGAATAGCCTGAAAGAGGGCTGCCATGCTATGTGAGTTTTTCAGTCAAGACTTTTGCCTCTCTGTCATTTTACATGGATAGAGAGAAAGCAATATTTACTGTGGCTCTACTCTCACTATCAGCCTGTCTTTTTCATTACTTTGCTTTCTTTGATTTTTTTTATTAGTGGCCATCTCTAATGCAGCTTTTTTAAAAACATTTGACTGTTTCACTGAAAAACAATCAGAGATATTTTTTTGTTTGTTTTCTTTTCAAAATAAGAAACATCATCTGTGTCATTAACAGATGCTACCTAGGCTGAGCTTGCTTATGTTGCACTCACATTTTGACACTATAGTTAGACTCGGGGCATTATTCATAGTGTTGTGCTTAAGAACAGCAGGCATGTGCACAGGTTACACACAAGTACAAGCAATCTGCAATCCATACACACAAGTACAAGCAATCTGCAATCCATACACACAAGTACAAGCAATCTGCAATCCATACACACAAGTACAAGCAATCTGCAATCCATACACACAAGTACAAGCAATCTGCAATCCATACACACAAGCTGCACTAAAGCGTAAGAGATGATTTAAAATGTCTTAAGCACATGAGGAATGTGGGAAAACAACCTGCAGAGTTCTTATATAAATGAGTTTCTCTTCTTGTCTTTTGCAGCTCACAGTCTCTTTTTGATGTGCGTCTGTACAATGTACAGATGGGTTATAAAAAGTGAATCTCCTCCTTTTCTAAACACTTTGCAATCCACAAAGATGCTCAGGTTTTGCTGCAAAAATTATCGTTTCCCTACTTTGAGTTGCTCAGTTCAATCATTCTAAAAGCCAGTGCCTGGATCACTGCTCGCTGGCCCTGAAGAAGGCATAGACAAAGAATAACTGAAGAAAGCAACATACACAAAGTACTTTAATCTAACAACTCGCATACTTACCATCTTGGCTAATGCCTTCACAAAGTGTTAAAAAAAATCATAATAAATACAAGTTATAAATCATGACTTAAAATCATCCTAATAATTCTACACATAAAAAGCATTAATTAAAAAACAGATTCACAGTAAAGTCTTAAAGCAACACTCGTTCCATCCTCTAGGATTCAATGCTTCAAATTTTAAGCTTCCTTTTGAAACAAATAACATTTTACTTCTTTCAATTCCCTATTTTAAACTCCAAATTTGTTCTAAAACACTAACTTTCAAAACCATCCAATTTAAAGGAGAACTGCACCCAATGTCAAGTTTTCTTTCCAAAAAGTGATTTTCCTTCCCTGTAATCCAATAATGAACACTGCACACAGAAAAATCACATAGTAATCATTCCATTTAATTTATGCTGGAACTTATTTCTCTGTTTGCCTTTCTTTCCTGCATTTTGTCTCGTCATCTGTTACATCACTAAGGCTACTAAAGAGTGGGATAGTAATCAGGTTAGTTCACTTACTCCAACTACAGAGTAATTAAGAAAACAATGGCTCTTAAACATAGGCATTTAAATGTTCCTTATCAGTCACGGATTATCTGAGGTGTGATGCTGGCAAAGTATAGCATGGAGTCTGAACAAAAGCAAGGCTTTCAAGCTTCGTTTTCTTGTTCATTTGCATCTGAAAACTCAGATTTAATCTTAGTTTACATATATATTTTTTATTGCAATTTGTACATGTGTTTGAAGCATACTACCATTCTAGATAATCACTAAAATAAGCACCAATGGCAGTGTTACAACGTAATACTTGCAATCCAGCTCCAATGAGGTCTTCTGAATTTGGAAGTGTGCCATTTGCAGCAGTCAGTGTTGTCCCAAACATTAGGGCATCCAGTATCTCACGAGAGCCATTCTCCACCCCCTCAGAGACCTGCTAGTAGTAGAAAGTACAATTGTGTAAAATCTTACCATAATGGTAGGATGTCCTTTGCTTCACTGCCGCAGTATTCACTGCCATATGGGATTCCCTGCCATTGAAACCCGAATGTCTGGCCAGTCTACCAAAGACTACTTTTTGCTTATGTAAAAGGTATGACAAACATCACCCAAATGATCCTTGCATAGCACAGGGCATAAAGGTGATATTCAGGCCTACCATAAACAGAACTGATTGCCCCAGTAGGAACACCAGTCCAAGGAACCTAACAAGTAATCTGTACATCCAGGAAGGCAAGAGACTAAGGGGACAAAGATAGGGAGCAAATACTGCAGCAGTAAAGGCAGGGACATCTGCCATTACAGTTGGATTTTACACGACTATGCTACATCCTTACATTCACTACTGCAGTATTCACCACCATATGGGAGAGCGCCAAAGCTCAAGAGGAAACTGGGAAAAGGAAGGAGCAGAAGATTCCCCTAAAAAGCCATGAAGAAAAGCACCAGCAGAACCAGCCCTAGCTCTAGAGATACCATCCAACTTGTAGTGCTTGGTAAAGATATGCACAGAAGTCCAGGTAGCTGCTTCAAGAATAGAATTTGTATCCAAGCTCTTAAAAAAAACAAAAAAGCACCAGAAGAAGCAGCAACAGCTCTAGTAAAACGAGCCTTAACTGAAGAAGGAAGTCTCTTGCCATGAAAAGTGTAAAAGAAAATAGCCTTAGAAATCCATGAAGAAATAGTCTGCTTGGATAAACCAAGTCCCGAAGATCCTAGATGAAAAGAAACAAAATAACTGATCAGATGTTCTAATAGCGCTAGTCTTATCCAAAAAAAAAAAACAGTTGCCTATGCACGTCCCAAGGTATGCAGCACCCTTTCACTGTCATCTTGCAGAGAGGAGAAAAGAGTAGGCAGATTAATAGACTGGTTAAGTGAGAAGGGTTAGTGCACAAGGACACTCGGTCCTCATGAAAGATCAAAACAGGACGACAAGTCATAGGGGTCTGCAACTCAGACACCCATCTGGCATAAGTAAGAGCTAACAAAAGAACAGTCTTCCGAGAACAATGACCAAGGAGGCTGAAGCAGCAGGCTCAAAAGGAGCCCAAGCCAACTTCTCCAAAACAAAGTTAAGATCCCAGGAGGGAGGAGGAGGAACAAGCTTCCTGGGAGTTCTAATATTAAAGACGCCTTTAAGAAATTGTTTTGCCTCTAAATCTAGAAGTAAGAGGAGGAGTAAAAGGCAGACAAGCAGAGATCGCTGATAAGTGGCCCTTAACAGAAGAATAGGCCAAAAAACAAGCCGAGATTGCTGATAAGTGGCCCTTAAGAGAAGAACAGGCCAAACCAGCATTGAGCAACTCACACAAATGAGAGAGCCAAATAACACTCACAGTAAGTGGGTCCAGGTTATGAGACAGACACCAAACAGAAAACCTCTTCCATTTGGAGAAGTAGGATTTCCTACTAGCAAGTTTCCTGGCCTCCTGCACGACTTGCAGCATGTCCTCTGAAAACAGGTATCTTATGAGGAACCAAAATCCTATCACTCACAGTGTCAGCTGAACTATGGACAGATGGGGATGAATGAGAGATTCTTTGTCTTGTGCGATATCCACTCTGTGAGGTAACTTGTGATGACTGCCCTTGGCTAGATTCAAAAGTAGATTGAACCAGTACTGTCACGGCAAAAAGGGAGTCACCAACAAGAATTTGGGAGCATCCTGTTGAATTCTGAACAGGACTTTCAAAATGAAAGGAAGAGGAGGGAATGCATAAAGAAACATCCCCTTCCAAGATGCTGAGAGGGTGTCTACCTTCCACACCAGAGGACCTGGGACTCTGGCACAAAATAGAGGAAGTTGTCTGTTCAGAGGGGAGGCAAAAAGATCCACTTGAGGAGTACCCCACTTGTGAATAATGTCCAGAAACATGTCCCTGCAAAGCATCTATTCATGAGACTAAGTTAAAGACCTGCTCACAGTGTCTGCCACAACATTTTGACCAGAAGGGATATAAACTGCCTGAAGAGTCACTTGATACTTGACAGCAAGATCCCATACCAGAAGTGCCAACCAGCAAAGACAAGATCTTGTTCTTCCCTATTTGTTGATGTACCACATCACTGCACTATTGTCTGTCAAAACTTTGGGAAGCCCTGGAGAGAAGAGGACAAAAAGATACGTTTGGAACTGTCGGCAAAGAGGTTCCATTTATGGCAGGCCTAAATGTCACCTTTATGCCCTATGCTATGCCAGGGGCATTTGGATGGCGTTCGGTGTACTTTTTAAATAAGCAACAAGTAGTCTTTGGTAGTCTGGCTGGACGCCCAGGCTTCCACAGGATGGAATCCTATATGGTATTGATAATGCCGCAGTGAATGTATGGACATTCACTGTGGCATTATCAATACCGCAGTGAATGCAAGGACATCTCCTTATCCACAAAGAGCCCATAATGGTGCTGCCAGTATCCACACATTCTTTACAAAATGTTTGTCATCTGTGTGTGTGGAGAGAGAGAGAGAGAGAGAGAGAGAGAGAGAGAGAGTGAGTGTGTGTGTGAGAGTAAGAGACAGAAGTGCCCTTAGATGGAACTTCTGCACATCTACTGATTTAACTAGTACTGCCCTTGTCTCAGGTGTTGCACGGGACATAATTCTGTATGGCTATTTCATTGTTCCACGTAAGGCAAACCCACGAGAACCACTATGCACATGTAAGCTTGCCTTTCTTAACACGGCAGGGTGCCACATATTATAACAGCACCTCCTGACAATGTCGGGTGTTACCTGTCCAGCCACTGACTCCTTGATGTTTACAGCTATGCCTTCACCCAGTCTGAAGTGACTCCCTAAGAATGAGGCAGACATTGGTACTGCATTCCAGACTGTAACCTCTGACCATTATAGGTGGGTATTACCACTGGATTTCTCTGTGGCACTGACAACAGTCCTGTGTCTAGCATTTGAAGAAAGTGCATCTTACCTATCGCTGTTAACACCTGTGAATTCAGAACACCAATATGAAATCAATGTGACATGCATTTAGGGTGCCTATGTGGAGTACAAGATGCTCATGCAAGAAATGAAGCTGTATCCAGCCTTACATTCAGTGATAGCAGGACTGTATTGGAAGCCCATGTGGATAACTGTACACTATATGCCACATGGCTTACCCCACTCCTACTATTTGTAAAGCAGTATAGGCAAAGCTCTGACAGGCAGTATTAACCTGGTCTATCAAACAAGAAACCATGTGGGGGGGCATGGTCATCCTGACATCAATATCCAGACCACCACCCTAAGATGATTCATGGTGCATCTTTTCCTAAATAAGGATGCCATGCACTCCACTACCTCTGTCAGTAAAGTGGCTCGTGGAGGCCCACCTCCTGTTTAAAGCCCATCCCTCTAGATAGTGTCAACCTTCCGTTTTGCTCATCTATTCATATCAGTGAAGTACCACTGGAACGGACCCATGCTTCTTTTACATCCTTCCAGTTTTAATATCCTGTAGTAGGAACAGGCACACCTGGGCCCTTAAGGGATGTCATACACCTCCCCACTCCTCTGTCTGCCATGTTGCCTGAGGACTTGCAACAGGATACTGATCTCTCACTCATGAGATTCTCCAGCCACTTATGGTCTCTGTTGCCTGGACATACTGAATTCTGTATAAACAGAGAACATATGGCACCAGTGTACATGGAATGGCTTTTGTTTGCTTGGAAAAAGGGGCCTGCTTACATGTACACCACAATAACTAACTTTACTTGTTTCAGTTTCTGATGCGCTTCGACTTTTGATAATCTAAATGCATATTTTTAATTCTAACACCTTGTTTTCAATTAAAAAAAGGTTACAACATAGCAAAAATCTTTAAGTACTGGGAGAAACATTTCCTGTGCAGTATCTGGGGGAACAGCTTGGGCATGCATTTCAGCACTGTAAAAGGCAGCAATCTTGGTATATGTCACATAACCAACTATATCTAGATGTTTATTGTACTTGTCAATAATTTTCTAAAACTTTTAGTTATGTACTTACCATAACGATAGATGTATGTGATCCATTTCACCTACATTCATTACTGGACGGGATCGGAGCAGAGAGTCGGCTCCGACTCGGCCACTATAAAGTACAGTTTGGCACCTACCATAAATGTAGATGTCCGATAGGTATGCATCTGCAGTCATAACATATGGGTTTGGCCTGCCTCAGGCAGCCCTTCGGTCAGCCGGATTCCAAAGTCTGGGTCTGGCCTCGGCTGATGTCGCACTTTCCCCGACGTCAGAGCGTCTGGGGTACAAAAGCATCAGCCGACGGCATTTTCCTCAGTTTTTCTTGCCCCAGATGCCAGGTGCCCTCTAGGAAGGCTAAATTTGGATAAATGCTGAAAAGTTCCAAACATTTGCAAATTATATACATGTATAAACAAACAAATACACCATAATAGATTCCCCCAGCTAGCTGAAAGAGGGGTAAGCACCCTAGGAATACCACAGAGGGGAAGGAGGGAGGGTAATCCTGACTGCAGATGCATACCTATCGGACATCTACATTTATGGTAGGTACAAAACTGTACTATGTCCTTCAAGGATGCATCTGCAGTCATAACATATGGGTAGAATACCATAGCCAATCTGAGGGAGGAGGTACTAAGAGAAGGATGGTGTAGTTAAGATCCCCTGCAGAACTGCAGTTGCAAAGCCTGCTCTGGATCTAGAGTATAAAGGAAGGTTATAATGCTTGGCAAATGTATGCACGGAGCTCCAAGTAGCAGCTTCTAAGATGTCCTTGGTAGCCACCCCTCGTAGGAAAGCTGTAGTGGTGGCTGTGGCCCTTGTGGAGTGAAGCCTGATATCTTCAGGAACTGTCTTTCCATGAAAGGAGTAGCGAAAACGAATGCAATTTCCTATCCATTTTGAGATCGTCTGTTTGGAAATTGCTCTTCCTTGCACCCCAGTTGCATATGCTACAAAAAGTTGGTCAGTTTTTCTGCTTGCTTTTGTTCTGTCCAAATAGTAGCGTAGTTGTCTGTGTATATCCAGGGTGTGCAAAAGTCTTTCCCCTTTATTCTGTGGATTACAGAAGAAAGTACAGTTTTGTACCTACCATAAATGTAGATGTCCGATAGATATGCAACTGCAGTCATAACATATGGGTTGTCCTGCCTCAGGCAGCCCTCGGTCGGCCGGATTCCAAAGTCTGGGTCTGACGTCGGCTGATGTCGCTTGTCTCTCCGACGTCAGAGCGGCTGGAGTATATAAGCATCAGCCGACGCCATCTTCTTCAGTGTTTCTTGCCCCAGATGCCAGGTGCCCTCCAAGGAAGGCTGTAATCAAATTGGAAGACAATAATAGGTTTCCATACAATAAATAAGCAACAAACAGATACACCATAACAGATATCCCCAGCTAAGGATAACAGGGAGAGGAGTGGACCCAAGGCATAGAGGGGAAGGAGGGAGGGAAAACCCGACTGCAGTTGCATATCTATCGAACATCTACATTTATGGTAGGTACAAAACTGTACTATGTCCTTCAAGAATGCAACTGCAGTCATAACATATGGGTTGAATACCATAGCTTAGCTGGGGGAGGTGGTATGCTCTAGGAAAAGGATGGTGTAGCTATCAATCCCTGCAGGACTGCCAAAGCAAAGCCTGCTCTGGATCTGGAATATAAAGGGAGGTTGTAGTGTTTGGAAAATGTATGCACGGAGCTCCATGTAGCAGCTTCCAGAATGTCTTTTGTAGGCACCCCTCTTAAAAAAGCTGTAGAGGTGGCTGTAGCTCTGGTGGAGTGTGGTCTGACATTGGCTGGGCACACTCTTTCCATGGAAGGAATAACAGAATCTGATGCAATGTCCAATCCATTTTGAAATTGTCTGTTTGGAAATTGCTTTTCCTTGTACTCCAGGGGCGTAAGCTACCAAAAGCCGATCAGACTTCCTACTGGTCTTGGTTCTGTCTAGGTAGTAGCGAAGTTGTCTGTGTATGTCCAATGTATGTAACAGTCTTTCCCCTTTGTTCTCAGGATTGGGGAAGAAAGTAGGCAGATGAATTGCTTGATTTAAAGAAACCCTAGACACCACTTTTGGCAGAAAGGTAGGGTTGGTTCGTAAGGAGACCCTGTCTCTGTGAAAAGTTATGAATAGTGGTATTGCTATTAATGCCTGTAATTCCGAAACCCTTCTTGCTGAGGTTATGGCCAGGAGGAAAGCTGTCTTCCAGGAAAGGAATTGCAAATCCACAGAAGCTGCTGGCTCGAAGGGAGGTAGAGTCAATTTTTCTAAGACAAAATTGAGGTCCCAAGCTGGTACTGGTGCCTTTCTTGGGGGCTTTATATTCTTGATTCCTCTAAGAAATTGCCTTAACAAAGGATGTGAAAACACTGGTGGATCAGTGTTGTATCTAGCTGAGATAGCTGAAGCATGTATTTTTATGGAAGAGTATGAGAGTCCGTTATGTAACATATTTGCCAAGTATTCCAGAATGAGTGGGATGCTCAAAAGCGATGCATCATGACCCTTGTTGGTATTTCAAATGCTGAATCTCTTCCATTTGGCTGTGTAAGCCTTTCTGGTGGATGGTCTGCGGGCTTCTGTTAGTATCCGCTGAACTTCCTTGGAAAGAGGTAAATTGAGGTTATTTATGGGATTTCCCAAGCTGTTAGCTGTAGAGTCTGGATGTTGGGATGAACAGTCCTGAAGTTGTGTTGAGTCAGAAGTTGGGGCCATTGTGGAAGGGCCCACGTTTTGTTGTGACATATGCTCCGTAGTAGTGGGTACCAGTGTTGTCTTGGCCAGTCTGGAGCTATTAGGATCCCCTTCGGTTGCTCTGCCTTGATCTTTAATAACACTGTGGTCATCAGTGGCAGGGGTGGAAATGCATAAATTGTTAGGGAGCTCCAGTTGAATGAGAGGGCATCTACTTTCCATGCTTGTGGATGACATGTCCTTGAGCAGAACTTTTGTAAGTGATGATTGAGGTGGGAGGCAAATAGGTCCACGTCCGGCCTGCCCCATGTCGAGGTGAGTCGTATAAAGATGTCTGGATGTAGCCTCCATTCAGAGTACAAGTCATCCAAAACATCAAGCACAGGAGGTATAGCGAAGGGTCTGTGTTGGGGCTTTTTGAGGAAGGTTCGAAGGCGTTTTCTGGAATCTGAAAATTCCTGGCCTTGTCACTTAAAATGCTCCCTCATGGAATGCAGAACTTCCCCAAAGGAAATATCCTCAGGAGGAGAGGCCGAGGGAATGGAGTCCTCTGCATCGGAGTCCTCATAGGTCTGAAGGGCTCTTCCTGGCCTTCGGAGTGAACAGAGTCCTCAGAATCTTCATCTGAAGGAAGAGGGTCAGAGGGTTCAACCCTGGGCCTCTTAACAGGAGGAGGCTGGGATGCTCTCTCAGGATGGGCCTGGGAACCTCTGATCAGGGAAATTAAATCTGCGGCCATGGACATGATTTGAGTTTCAGGAGTAGGCTGAGGTAAGGTTTTAGCAGTAAGATGCTTGGACTTGCTGGCTGCCTTGGCACGTGTGTAGGCCTTGATAGACATGGACATGGGAGGCCTAGCCGCTCCACGTGCAGGGGTGACCTTATCAACAGCAATGGTCTCGGGCATTTCCTCGGTTTCAGTATCCGGAGGAAAATCAATAACTGGCGGAGTGGCCTCCGGTGTCGGAGGTATTGGTAATGCGGTGTCTTCGGTTCGGAGCGGTGGAATAACCGCCTCAGAGGGAACAGGGGCACTCGCGGTTAGTTTTGGCGTGGTGTCGGTGGAAGATGCGGGCCGAGGATGTCGGTCCCGGTCTTTTCGTTTCTTAGGAGTCTGCGTTGTCGGTTGTTCCGACGGCATTGTATAATCAAATTTTTTGCCGAAAAAGTCTTCAGCGAACTCCGCCCGGCGCCTGAGAGTGCGCTTGTTGAAGCTAGCACAGGCCGAGACGTCGTGGTCTGGGCCAAGGCAAGGGAGGCAGTAAGAGTGGAAATCCTTATGAGGTATTTGTTTACCACAAGACAAACAATTATTTACTTTTTCAGTAATTTCTGACATCGGCTGAGGCAAGAAAAGGTCCCCAACGGGGTACTTAGCTTTTTTGATGACTTCGGTTTCAAAGAATACAGGAGCTGACCGACCGGCACTTGCGAACTGCTTCTGCTTCGGGCACTGCGCGGCAAGAAAGACTGAAGAAGATGGCGTCGGCTGATGCTTATATACTTCAGCCGCTCTGACGTCGGAGAGACAAGCGACATCAGCTGACGTTGGACCCAGACTTTGGAATCCGACCGACCGAGGGCTGCCTGAGGCAGGGCAACCCATATGTTATGACTGCAGTTGCATTCTTGAAAGACATCGTAGGCAAGTGAATAGCTTGGTTCAAGGATACCCTAGATACCACCTTTGGCATGAAAGTAGGATTGGTTCTTAGTGACACTCTATCCTGGTGAAAAATTAGAAAAGGCTGCACTGCCATTAACGCTTGTAACTCAGATACTCTTCTTGCTGAAGTGATTGCCAGAAGGAATGCAGTTTTCCAAGATAGAAACTGTAGATCCGCTGATGCTGCTGGTTCAAAAGGAGGTAGTGTCAGTTTTTCCAGCACAAAATTGAGATCCCATGCAGGTAGAGGGGGTCTTCTTGGAGGTTTAACATTTTTGATCCCTCTCAGAAATTGTCTGAGAAGAGGGTGTGAGAAGATGGATGGATCCACATTGTATTCTGCTGAAATTGCTGAAGCATGAATCTTAATGGAAGAATAAGACAGGCCATTGTGGAACAACTCTGCTAAGTATTCTAGGATGTGTGCTAGGTTTGCCATTGTGACATCTGTGCCCTTTGATGTGCTCCAAATGAGAAATCTCTTCCATTTAGCTGAGTATGTCTTCCTTGTGGAAGGCCTGCGAGCCTCCAGGATAATGTCCTTCACCCTCTGAGATAAAACAGTTTGATTGGAATTTAAGGAATTTTACAAGCAGTTAGCTGCAATGTTTTCAAGTTGGGATGCAGGGTCTTGAAATTGTTCTGCGTTAGAAAAAGAGGCCATAGGGGGAGAGGCCATGAATTTGCCTGAGACATGCTTCTCAATAGTGGGTACCAGTGTTGCCTTGGCCAGTCTGGAGCTATTAGTATCACTTTTGGCTGTTCCTCCCTGATCTTCAGTAGAACCTTGTACATCAATGGGAGAGGTGGGAAGGCATATACCGTTAGGGCATTCCAGCTGAAAGAGAGAGAGTCCACCCTCCAAGTTTGTGGGTGGTATGCCTTGAGCAGAATGTCTTCAGTTGGTGGTTGAGTGGGGAGGCGAACAGATCTATCTCCGGCATTCCCCATGTCTTTGTTATGAGTTTGAAGATGTCTGGGTGCAGCATCCATTCGTGTGCATCCATGGTAGTTCTGCTTAAGCTGTCTGCTAGTGTATTCATAGGTTCATAGGTTCATAGGTTAGTACTAGGCTATCAGCCCTAGGGCCTATACAAGCCTAGCCATAACAATTCCCTGAATATTTCTTCCCACATTATTTACTTTCCTGGACCCCTGTCTAGCAGGGCGACTGACTTGATCCCTGGGGTGAATTTCCTTTCTCCCATCCAATCGTCAAGGTTCCTCTTGAAGAGGTCCAAAGAGGCACTCTGCTTGACATGTATGGGCAATCTATTCCAGAGTCTGGGGAGTCTCTGGGTCAGGAACCTATCCCTCCAACACGTTTTGTTTATTGTGATGACAAGGTTTAGATCCCTGGAGCGTGTAGCTCTGAGGGATTGGGATTTCTTTAAGTGTTGCATGTCCAACAGCTCTGGGTTTGACATGGCCTTGTATGTTAAGCAGAGATCGCCTCTGAGTAGACGATATGCGACAGAGTATAGCTGGAGTTTTTTAAGGCGGTCAGCATAGGGCATCTGCTTTAGGCCTGTGATTCTTTTAGTGAGGTATTTCTGAGGCCTTTCCAGTTGTTGCAGATGTCTTGAGAGGTACATACCAAATGGGGCATTGTATTCTATAATGGGTCTAATGAGGGATGAGTACAGTGGGACAATTACCTCCTTTTTTCTGGAAGAAAAGCCCTTCGTGATGAGGTGTGCCACATAGAAAGATTTCCTGACTGTTGTGGCGATGTGGTTATCGTTTTCCTGGCACGAATTGGGCCTGCAGTTGGATATTGAGATTCAGGCATAGATCCCACAGATTCATAGCCATCCGGCATAGAGGGTAGGAATGTGTGCCTCCCTGTTTGTTTATGTACCACATGACCGTGGTGTTGTCTGTCCTTATTAACAGATGTCCTTGTTGGAGGAAGGGTCTGAATGCCTCAATTGCATGCCTCACTGTCAGCATTTCCTTTTGGTTTATGTGCATGCTTAGCTGCCCTTGAGGCCATAGGCCTTGGATACATTTGTCCTCCATGTGTGCTCCCCATCCTCGGTCTGAGGCATCCGTGGTGATGGTCTGCCTTGTTTTTGGTTTGTTGAAAGGCAACCCTCTGTTGGACTGGCAGGCTTGAGCCCACCACAGGAATTCCTTTTGAAGGCATGGAATGATTGGTATCATGGTTTCTAAACTGTGGCTGTGTTGAGACCATACACTCCTTAGGTACCATTGTAATTTCCTCATATGCAGCCTGGCATGTGGGATTAAAATTATGCAGGATGCCATGTAACCCAGGGCCTGCAGGATTTTCCTTGCAGTAAGCTGAGTTTGTCTTGTCAGAATCATGAAGTAATCTGGAAGTTGTTTTTGTTTTTCTTCTGTGAGAAAAGCCATCTGGGTGTTCGTGTCTAGATCTGCCCCCAAAAAGGTTATCCTTTGGGATGGTACTAGTCTTGACTTTTGGATGTTGACTGTGTATCCCAAGGTCTGTAGCAGGTGTATGGCGTAGGCCAAGTCCTTTAACAATTTTGTCTTGTTGTCCGCTTGTATTAGGCAGTCGTCCAGGTATGGGGAAATTTGAATTCCCTGAAGTCTGCAATGTGCAATTACTGATGCCAGGCATTTCGTGAATACTCTGGGCGCAGTAGATAAGCCAAAGGGCAATGCTGAGAATTGATAATGCTCTGATCCTGCAAGAAATCTGAGGTGTCTTCTGCAATTTGGTCGGATAGGGACGTGCAGGTATGCCTCCTTGCGATCTAGAGTCACCAGCCAAGACTCCTTGCCCAACATGGGAAGAAGTTGCTGTAGGGTCAGCATTTTGAATTTTGGCACAATGAGATAAGTGTTTAGTGCGGACAGGTCGAGAACAGGCCTCCATTGGTTTTCTTTTCTTGGTACAAGGAATAGTCTGGAGTAAAATCCTTGGCCTTGTTCTGAACATGGTACCTTTTCTATAGTTTTCATCTGAAGTAAATTGCTGATTTGTCTTAAAGCCTCTGTCTTCTGATTTGGTGGAAGGTTTGGCATTCCGCTTCTTTTTGGCAAAGTGTGGAAGTGAAACCTGTATCCTTTGTCTATTATTTGCAATGTCCATGTATCCTTTGTAATGCAATGCCAGTTTTTTGAGAATAAAGCCAGCTTTCTGCCCAAGGGTGCTTCCAGTTGATCCCTGGTAGGCGGAATCAGAGTCGAGTCATTGGGTCTGTCCTGTAGTAGTGGCAGTAGTTGTAGCTGTTGCACTACTCCTCTGGTTGGCAGGCTGCCACTGACGGCCTCTGTAGGAGCCCTTCAATTGACCTCTGCCTCTAGGGCACCTGTTCCTGCCTCTCTGAGCTCTGTTAGAGTCTGGAAAGGACCAATTCTTTGTAGGCCAGTTTCTGCTGAACCTCGGTGGTTGAACTTGCATGAAATCTTTTACTGTTTGCACAGATTTTGCTTTTTCCTCAACCTTTTTTAGAATCTCCTGTGCAGGGGAGCCAAATAAATTTTGTTTCTCCATTGGAGCATCGAGGAGTTTAGCTTTGACATGGTCCGGCAAAGATTGCTCCTTCAGCCAGGCATGCCTACGAATAACTGCCCCAGTCATAGCTGATCTAAATGAAGCCTCCAGTGCATCATAGCCACATTTTAAAAAATGATTACTAACCTGTTGTGAGTTATGCACCAAATCCTGAAGGGATTTAAGGTCTAAGGGTTCAGGAGAAGAAAGCTTCTTATTCATTTCATCTAACAAATACTCTTGGTACTGTATCATATGGAATTGACAGTTTAATGCCCTAGCAGAAAGAGTTGCAGATGTATACACCTTCTTTCCCCATCTCTCTAAAGCTCTAGACTCTCTTTCAGAGGGAAGGGGGTTTTTGGCAGTAGCGGCTGCAACCCCTTTAGGGCCCTGAGAAATAGTTTCTGGGTCTGCAGCATGGGCTTTATACAGATGGAAATGAGAATCCGGGACCCTGTAATATCTGTCAGGTTTGGCAGGGGCCAGAGGAAGAGAATCAGGGGCTGTACTGACATCATTGTACACATCATCAATTACATGTAGAACAGGAGGTATAGCTAAGGGCCTATGCTGAGGCAAATGCAAAAAGGTCCTTAATCTTTTTCTAGAATCAGAGAAATCCTGACCTTGCCATTGAAAGTGCTCTCTCATGGAGTGTAAAGTCTCCCCAAAGGAAAATTCTTCAGGAGGGGAGGCTGAAGGGATAGATTCCTCTGCATCTGAATCCTCATAAGGTGAGTAAGTCCCTTCCTGGTGGTCTGAAGAGTCAGATCCATCTGTGGAATCATCTGAGGAGTGAGGTTCGGAGGGGTCAGTCCTGGGCCTTTTGTCAGGGGAGGTTGAGAGGCCCTGTCTGGGTGAGGTTGTGATCCCCTAATTAAGGAGATAAGGTCCTCAGCAAGGCTGAGGATCTGTGAACTAGAGGAAGGCCTCTGGGATGTAGATTTGGCAGGCAAAGCTTTTGAAAGTTTGGCAGCCTTAGCCCTAGAAAAGGCCTTAATAGACATAGAAGCTGGGGGCCTAGCTGCCCCACGTGCAGGGGTAGAAATGTCCAAAGGTATGGTGTCGGACAATTCCTGAACACTAGCTTCGGTAGGGAGTTCTGAAGCCGACTCAGCCTGGGCCTCTCGGGCCTCGGTGGTCGGAAGTATGGTTTCGGAAGAAGGAATCGCCGAGGACTCGGTTTCGGCCGAAACCGAGACACTCGCGGTAGGCCTAGCCGTGGTTTCAGCCGAAACTGCGGGTCGCAAGTGTCGGTCCTTTTCCTTGCGTTTTTTGACCATATGCGAAGTCGGAGTCTCCGACGGCATTTTATAAGCAAAAGCGGCTCCAAAAAATTCCTCTGCAAACTCCGACCGACGTCTAAGAGTTCGTCGGTTGAAGGAGGCACAGGCTAAACAGGCTGATACGTCGTGGTCTGGGCCTAAGCAAGGAAGGCAGTAAGAATGGAAATCCTTATGAGGTATTTGTTTCCCACAAGTTAAACAATTATTTACTTTGTCTGACATCGGCTGAGGCAAGAAAGGGTCCCCAACGGGGTACTTAGCTTTTTTCGAAGTCTTCGGTAGCTGAATTCTCTGGATCTGACCGACCGGCACTTGCGAACAGCTTCTGCTTCGGGCACTGCGTGGCAAGAAAGACTGAGGAAAATGGCGTCGGCTGATGCTTTTGTACCCCAGACGCTCTGACGTCAGGGAAAGTGCGACATCAGCCGAGGCCAGACCCAGACTTTGGAATCCGGCCGACCGAAGGGCTGCCTGAGGCAGTATGACTGCAGATGCATCCTTGAAGGACATCTAGCACGAAGTCTCTCATTGGCTGGGCTAACCCTGTATCCCAGGATGCATCAAGCCCAAACCCCCAGATCTTGTTTGCCCCAATATTATTTTCCCACATACACCACAAGGATATATATGTAAGAGGAGAGAAAAAATAATATCCTCAGAGGAATCAGAATACAAGTTTCCTCCAAGTCCAACAGGTAGGGGAAGGAGGGCGGGTACGTAAGAATGTAGGCGAGATGGATCACATACATCTATCGTTATGGTAAGTACATAACTAAAAAGATGTAATGTGATCCTATCTCGCCTACATTCATTACTGAAGGGACAGCGTCCCTAGCACCTAAATCCCGGGTGGCTCACTGGAAAACACTCCTGAGCACTGTGGAACCAAAGGAAGCCCGACCTCTAGAGGCCACGTCCAGTTTGTAATGAGAAATAAAGGTGTGTGGAGAAGTCCAAGTAGCCGCTGCACATATCTCATCTATGGAGATAGTCTAGCATGAAAGGCCACTGAAGTTGACATAGCCCTGGTAGAATGCGCCTTAACTGGAAAGGGAAGATCCTTACCCACTAATGCATAAATAAATGAGATGCAGTCTCTAATCCACTTAGCTATGGTGCCCTTAGTTACAGATCTGCCAATTCTATTGTCCGAAAAGGACACAAACAACTGATCTGATTTCCTCTTCTGTTGTGTCCTATTTAAATAAAACCTCAGTTGTCTATGCACATCCAACTGGTGAAATTTGTATTCCGCTTTGTTGGAAAACCGTGGCAAAAAGACCGGAAGCTCAATAGACTGGTGGAGACAAAGGGCAGAAGAGACCTTAGGGAGAAAAGAAGGATTAAGTCTCAGAGATACTCTGTCCTTATGAAAAACTAAATGAGGTGGTTTAACAGAAAGGGCTTGAAGCTCTGATACTCTTCTGGCTGAAGTTATGGCTACCACGAAGGCAGTCTTCCATGACAGAAATTTCAATTCGCAGGAGGCTGCCAACTCAAAGGGAGAAGACGTCAAAGCTCTGAGCACCACATCTAAATCCCATGCAAAACCGGAGGGCGAAGCAACCAGGCTCCTTTCAGAAAGGCTTTACACAGCTTATGACCCATGAGGGAAGGCTCATGTGCAACATGATAATTGGAGACTGCTGCCAACTGAACCTTTATAGTGGAGGCAGCCGAGCCCCGTCTAAAGAGTGTTGCTAAGAAATCTAACACTGCCGACACCAGGGCTGTAAGGGGATCAAGATCACGTTGCTGAGCCCAAATTGCAAATCTCTTCCATTTACTAGAGTATATTTTCCTAGTAGAAGACTTGTGGGAGGAAGACAGAATATGTACTACTTCTGGGGTAAAGATATGCTGTCTGACTAAGGTCGGAAGTGGAGGAGCCAGGCAGCAAGCTTGAGTGTTCGTAGGAATGGATGGAGCTGTCCTGACTGATGAGTCAATAGGTCTGGAGCTAGGTCCAGAATCCAAAGACCATCCACCGCATACTTCCGAAGGAAGGGGAACCAAACTTGATGGGTCCCAGTGTGGTACGATCAAAATCATCTTGCTTCCCAAGCAGGTAGCCTTCTGAATCACTCTTGGTAGAAGAGGGACCAGCGGGAAGGCGTAGAGAAGACCGGAGGGCCAATTGTGGACTAGAGCATCCCTGGGTGACTCCCCCTGTGGGGGGATCAGAGTGAAAAAATTGCTGCACTTTGCATTCAGGCAGCTGGCAAAAAGATCGCAGCAGGGAAGGCCCCACTTGGAGAAGATTTGAGCAGCCACTCTGTCGTTCAGGGACCACTCATGAGGCATCAGAATAGCTCTGCTCAGCCTGTCTGCTATCACATTGGACTTCCCCGGAATGTGCGTTGCCACTAGAAAGCGATCGCCCAATTCCACACTCTCATGGCCTCCCTGCAAAGGGGGTAGGACTTGGTTCCTCCCTGCTTGTTCAGATACCAGACAACTGACATATTGTCGGAAAAAATCGCAATAGTTCCCCTGGGAAGAGAGCTGTGAAGTGCCTGCAATGCTAGAAGCACCGCTCTCATCTCTAGAACATTGATATGCAAGTGAACCTCGTGGTCTTGCCACGTACCTTGGACCGTCTCGCCCAGATAATGCCCCCCCACCCTATCTGGGAGGCGTCCGTGGTTACTGTGGCAATAGGGGACGGGGGGGCTCAAGGGTCTACCTTCATCCAGATTGGAGGAGAGAAGCCAACGCAGATCTTGCCGGCATCTCTCCATGATGAGAATCGGATAGGACAAGGGGCATTTCTGATATGATCACTGGGCCGAAAGGAGCCACTGAAGTATTCGCATGTGTAACCTGGCTAGCGGAACTAGGAGAATGGTAGCCACCATTGATCCCAACAACTGAAGAACCATCCTGGCTTGGGCTTTTCCCCGCGGTAGTAAAGCCAGGACTTGGGCCGGTAAAGTACAGTTTTGTACCTACCATAAATGTAGATGTCCGATAGATATACAACTGCAGTCATAACATATGGGTTGTCCTGCCTCAGGCAGCCCTCAGTCGGCCGAATTCCAAAGTCAGGGTCCGGCATCGGCTGGTGTCGCCTCCTCTCCGACGTCACAACGGCTGGAGTATAAAGGCATCGGCCGACGCCATCTTCTTCAGTGTTTCTTGCCCCAGATGCCAGATGCCCTCCTAGGAAGGCTAAATTTGGTGAATGGATAAACAATTCCAGACATGCACAACAGTAATAAACAGATACACCATAGGAGATACCCCCAGCTAATAGGGATAGGGGGAATGGACCCAAATGAAGGAAAAGAGGGGAAGGTGGGAGGGAAAATCCGACTGCAGTTGCATATCTATCGGACATCTACATTTATGGTAGGTACAAAACTGTACTATGTCCTTCAAGAATGCAACTACAGTCATAACATATGGGTTGAATACCATAGCCAAGCTGGGGGTGGATGGAGCTAAGAAAAGGATGGTGTAGCTAAAATGCCCTGCAGGACTGCCGAAGCAAAGCCTGCTCGGGATCTGGAGTATAAAGGCAGGTTGTAGTGTTTGGTAAATGTATGCACGGAGCTCCATGTAGCAGCCTCTAGAATGTCCTTTGTAGCCACTCCTCTTAGGAAAGCTGTGGATGTGGCTATAGCTCTGGTGGAATGTGGCCTAATATTGGCTGGCACACTTTTTCCATGGTAAGAATAGCAGAATCTGATGCAGTGTCCAATCCATTTTGAAATTGTTTGCTTGGAGATTGCTCTTCCTTGTATTCCAGCAGCATAGGCTACAAACAGCTGGTCGGACTTTCTGGTGGCCTTAGTTCTGGTAGTAGCGTAGTTGCCTGTGTATGTCCAAGGTATGCAGCAGTCTTTCCCCTCTATTTTGAGGATTGGGGAAGAAAGTAGGAAGGTGAATAGCTTGATTTAGAGACACCCTGGAAATCACCTTTGGCATGAAAGAAGGATTTGTTCTTAGAGAGACTCTGTCCTGATGGAAAATGAGGAAGGGAGGTACTGCCATGAGTGACTGTATCTCAGAGACTCTTCTTGCTGATGTGACTGCCGATAGAAACACCGTTTTCCATGATAGAAATTGCATCTCCGAGGTTGCTGCTGGCTCAAAGGGAGGCAGAGATAATTTTTCCAGTACAAAATTGAGGTCCCATGCAGGTACTGGTTGTTTTCTGGGAGGCTTGATATTCTTTATCCCTCTCAGGAACTGTCTTAGCAAAGGATGTGAGAACACTGGTGGATCACAATTGTATCTTGCTGAGATTGCTGAGGCATGAATCTTTATGGAAGAATATGAGAGCCCAGAATGCAACATTTCTGCCAAGTATTCCAATATCTGAGGTATACTCAGTACTGTTGTATCCTGACCCCTGTTGGCAGCCCAGATGCTGAATCTCTTCCACTTGGCCGAATAGGCTTTTCTGGTGGATGGTCTGCGTGCTTCCAATAAGATGTCCTGAACTGCCTTGGAAAGATTGGAAGCGGAAGGAGTTAAAGTAACCTCCAGGCTGTCAGATGTAATGTTTTCAGGTTTTGGTGAACAGTCCTGTAGTTGTGTTGAGTTAGGAGCAGGGGCCATAGGGGCAGAGGCCACGGTTTGGTCCGAGTTATGCTCAACAGCAATGGGTACCAGTGTTGCTTTGGCCAGTCTGGAGCTATCAAAATGCCTGTTGGTTGTTCTGCTTTGATCTTCAGGATCACCTTGGTCAACAGTGGTAGAGGAGGAAATGCATACATTTTTAGGGAATTCCAGCTGAAGGAGAGAGCATCCGTTGTCCAGGCTAGTGCATGGTGGGTCCTGGTACAGAACTTTTCCAGGTGAGGATTCCTGTGAGACGCAAATAGATCTATGTCCGGTCTTCCCCATGTCTTTGTTATTTGTGAGAAAATGTGTGGATGCAGCATCCATTCGTGTGGATCCAAGATATTTCTGCTCAGCTTGTCCGCCAGTACATTGTCCTTGCCTGGCACAAACTGGGATTGCAGGTGTATCTTCAGACTCGGTGCTTTTTCCCCAGAGAATCATTGTTAGTCTGCAGAGGGGGTAGGAATGAGTCCCTCCCTGCTTGTTTATATACCACATGACAGTGGTGTTGTCTGTCCTTATTAGTAAATGTCCTTGCTGCAGTGATTTTTCGAAACTCCCGATTGCATGTATCACTGCCAGCATCTCTTTTTGGTTTATGTGCAGATGTCTTTCCTTTGTTGTCCATTGACCTTTAACGCATCTGCCCTCCATGTGCGCCCCCCATCCATGATCTGAGGCGTCTGTTGTAACTATTTGACCTGCTTGAGGTCTGTTGAAAGACATGCCTTTGTTTAATTGACTTGCTTGAGCCCACCACAAGAATTCCTTTTGCAGGCATGGAATAAGTGGATTACGTCCTCTAGGCTTTGGCTGTGTTGGGACCATAAGCTTTTCAAATACCATTGTAGCTTTCTCATATGAAGTCTTGCCAAAGGTATCAGAAGAATGCATGATGCCATGAACCCCAGGGCCTGCAGGAGTTTCCTTGCAGTCACCTGGGAGGGCTGTGCTAGGCCTTTGAAGTACTCTGGTAACTGCTGTTGTTTTTCCTCTGTGAGGTAGGCCATTTGTGTTTGTGTGTCCAGTTTGGCTCCTAGGAAAATAATCTGTTGGGATGGCAGTAGCCTTGATTTCTGAACGTTGACTGTGTATCCCAAGGCCTGTAGTAATTGCATGACATAGTCCAAGTTTTTTATTAAGGTTTGTCTGTTGTCTGCTTGTATGAGGCAGTCGTCCAGGTAGGGGTATATTTGAATTCCCTGGAGTCTGCAGTGTGCCACTACTGATGCCAGGCATTTCGTGAACACTCTGGGCGCAGTAGATAAGCCAAACGGCAATGCTGAGAATTGATAGTGCTCTGTCCCTGCAAGAAATCTGAGGTATCTTCTGCAGCTCTGTCTGACTGGGACATGCAGGTATGCCTCCTTGAGGTCCAGAGTGACCAGCCAAGACCCCTTGCCCAGCATGGGAAGGAGTTGCTGTAATGTCAGCATTTTGAACTTTGGCACAATGAGAAAGGTATTTAGAGTAGACAAGTCCAGTATAGGCCTCCATTTGTTTTCCTTTCTTGGAACAAGGAGCAGTCTTGAATAGAATCCCTGGCCTTGTTCCTGGGGAGGTACCTTTTCTATTGCTTTTATACTTAATAGCTTTGAAACTTGAATGAGTGCCTCTGCCCTTTGATGGTGTGACAGGTTTGGCATGCCTTGTCTTGTAGGTAAAGTATGGAAGTGGAATCTGTAGCCCTTGTCTATTAAATCCAGAATCCAACTGTCCTTGGTTAAGATATGCCAGTTCTTTGAGAATAAGGATAATTTTCTGCCCAAGGGTGCTTCTCTCTGGGCCCTTGTAGGCGGCATGAAAGTCAAGTCATTGTGATTGTCCTTGTGGTGCAGCTGGACTGGCTGCAGCACTTCTTTGATTTGTAGGTTGCCATTGGCGTCCCCTGTAGGAGCCTCGGTATTGGCCTCGGCCACGCCTGTTCTTTCCCCTTTGAAACTTGTCCGAGTCTGGGAAGGACCAATTCTTTGAAGGCCAGTTTCTACTGAATCTGGGTGGCTGAACCTGGAGGAAATCCTTGACTGTCTGTACTGACTTAGCTTTTTCCTCAATGGATTTCAACACATCTTGTGCATTAGCACCAAAAAGCTTCTGTTTTTCCAGAGGTGCATCAAGTAACTTTACTTTGACATGGTCTGGCAGTGGCTGATCTTTTAACCAAGCATGTCTACGTATCACAGCCCCAGTCATAGCTGCCCTACATGAAGCTTCCAATGCATCATAACCACACTGAAGAAAATGATTGTTAACCTGCTAAGTGTTATGTATGTGATCCTGCAATGCCTTTCTGTCAATAGGCTCAGGAGAGGCTAACTTTTTCTGTAAATCATCCAGTAAAAAATCCTGGTACTGAAACATATGAAAAAGGCAGTTAAGAGACCTCATGGCTAGGGTGGTAGAGGTATAAACTTTTTTACACCATCTCTCCATAGACCTGGCTTCCCTATCCGCTGGCAAAGGATTCTTGGCAGTGGAGGTAGCCACTCCCTTGGGACCCTGTGAAATGGTTTCTAAATCCACGGTGTGGGCCTTAGAGAGATGTTTGTGAGTGTCAGGGACTCTGTAATATCTGTCTGGCTTGACAGGAGCAGGTGGGAGAGAGTCAGGGTTAGCACTGGAATCGGAGAAAACATCATCCAAAACATCCATCACAGGAGGAATAGCTAAAGGTCGGTGCTGGGGAAGCTTTAGGAAGGTACGGAGCCTTTTCCTGGAATCAGAGAATTCCTGACCCTGCCATTGGAAATGTTCCCTCATTGAGTGCAGGACTTCACCAAAAGAGAAATCCTCTGGAGGAGAGGCAGAGGGAATTGATTCCTCAGCATCAGAGTCCTCATAGGCCTGGAAGGATTCTTCTTGAATATCTGAATGCTCAGAATCCCCAGAGGCCTCATCTGAAGAGAGGTTTTCAGTCTGCTCAGTTCTAGGCCTTTTCTCTGCAGGAGGCTGAGAACCTCTGTCTGGGTGAGGCTGAGACCCCCTGATAAGGGAAATAAGGTCTGCAGCAAGAGACATAATCTGTTTATCAGAAGAGGGGGCCTGAACAGCAGGTTTAGGATGGGCCTTGGCCTGGCTGGCGGCCTTAGCACGTGCAAAGGCCTTGATGGACATAGATACAGGAGGCCTAGCAGCCCCACGTGCAGGAGTGACCTTGTCCACCGGAATGGTATCGGGTAAATCAAGAACTTCGGTATCCAGTGGAAAATCAACAACCGGCACCAGAGAGGTCTCCGGGACCGAAGGACTAGTTAACGCTGTGTCGCCAGCCTGGAGCGGCTGAATTACCGCTTCCGCAGGGACCGAAGCACTAGCGGAGGGTGTAGGAGTAGTATCAGTAGAGGACTCGGGCCGAGGATGCCGGTCCCGGTCCCGGTCCTTCCGTTTTTGGAAGACTGAGCTGTCGGTTGATCCGACGGCATGGTATATGTGAAGGATTCGCCAAAAAAGTCTTCAGCAAATTCTGCCCGGCGCCTGACAGTGCGCTTATTAAAGCGAGCACAGGCAGCACAGGCCGAGACGTCGTGGTCTGGGCACAGGCAGGGAAGACAGTAAGAATGGAAGTCCTTATGAGGTATTTGTTTACCACAAATTATTAACTTTCTCAATTTGTTCTGACATCGGCTGAGGCAAGAAAAAATGTTCCCCAACGGGGTACTTAGCTTTTAGATGACTTCGGTACTGAAAACACAGGAGCTGACCGACCGGCACTTGCGAACTGCTTCTGCTTCGGGCACCGCGTGGCAAGAAAGACTGGAGAAGATGGCGTCGGACGATGCCTTTATACTCCAGCCGTTGTGACGTCGGAGAGGAGGTGACACCAGCCGACGCCGGACCCAGACTTTGGAATTCGGCCGACCGAGGGCTGCCTGAGGCAGGACAACCCATATGTTATGACTGCAGTTGCATTCTTGAAGGACATCACTTTTATTCTCTCTGTCGGTAGGAAAGCTCTCATCTCTACACAGTCTAGCTCTGCACTGATAAAGGCAACACGCTGTGATGGCAGCAATACAGATTTTGCCCAGTTGAATGAAATCCCTAGAAGATGGCCCAATTTGACAGTAGCTCTCGTGGCTTGAACAAGTAGATGCCTGGTGGGGGTGGTGAGGAGCCAGTCGTCTAGATAAGGAAACACCTGGAATCCTAGACGTCTCAGGTGAGCTGTCACCACTGCCAGACACTTGGTGAACACCCTGGGGGCTGTGGTGAGACCAAAGGGCAGGGCCCGGAATTGAAAATGACTGGCTCCCAGTCGGAAGCGTAAATGATTCCTGGAAGCCTTGTTTATCTTAATGTGATAATAGGCATCCTTGAAATTGAGGAAGCACATCCATACTCCTTTTTCCAGCAATGGGAAAATGGATTGCAAAGTGACCATTCGGAACTTGGGCTTCTTTATAAAGCGGTTTAGACGGCTGAGATCCAGAATGGGTCTCAAGTCCCCTGTTCTTTTTGGCACCAAAAATAACCTTGAGTAAGTTCCTAATCAGATCTGGTCTGCAGGGACTGGTTGGATGACCCCTTTTTCTAGCAGCTTTGAGACCTCTATAGCTGCCTGATCCCGTTGACTGGGTGGAACGTCCGGGATTTTTCTTGACGGTGGGGGGGGTGACGAATAAAGGGAATGGTGTAACCTCCGGTGATGATACGAAGCACCCATTGATCCTGAGTGATGGACTCCCAGGCCTGAAGATGCTCCGAAAAACTACCCCCGACTGGCTCCAGAGACGCACAGTCGGGTAATCCCTCAGGGACGTTGGTAGGAGGAACCACGAAAGGACTTGCGGTCTCTTGTATTGCGGGGGCCTCCACCGCCTCTAGGGCGACGCCTTCCATTAAAATTCCCCCCTCCTCTGCCCCTGGAGGGGGGGGGGGTCACTTTGATGGGCAGGGGAAGACTTTTGAGACTTTCTGAACCACATTTTCCCTCCCCTCTGAGCCTTGGGATAAGATCTAGTGGGAAGCGAAAAACGGGCCCCAATGGCAGACAAAGTCTTACCCTCCTACTCGCATCTAGTGAGGGTGTCTTTCACTTTGGGTCCAAAAAGAGAGGACCCGTCGAATGGGGCGTCCATGAAAGAAGACTTGAAAGCCTCCGCAAAATGACACAAGCGCATCTAAGCTCGTCTCCTAAGGGCTACGCCCAAACTCGCTGCTCTACCCACCCCCTCGGCTGCATAAGATATGAGCCTCATGGACGAGTTGACGATGAAAGAAAGGGTAGACAGCTGGGCGTTAACAGACTGGGCCAACGCCTCAGGCAAGTTACCCGACAGGGTATCTCCCAACTCCTTTATGAGATCCCTTTGGAGCCACGTAAAATGACACAAGTAATTCAGCGACCGCAATGTAAAGGTCGCTGAAGACAGGGTATGCTTCCCATACCTATCCATACTCCTAGACTCCTTATTAGGAGGATGGATGGAAGTAGAAGCCTCTGCCACGTCCTGCTGGGTGGCAGACTCCACCACCATAGCATCCACAGGTACTCCCTTGGTCAAAAATTATTTTCCAGGAGGTGCAGATAAGAACTTATTGGGGCGGCTAGGAACTGGCTCCACAGAGTCAAGGTGTTCCCACACCCTTCGACAAATAAGATCCAATAATTCATCTAAGGGTGGAAACACCCAGGAGGTGGAAGGCTGGGCTCCGAAGGCCTTGAGGAAGACAGACTCCTCCTCAGAAGGGTTTTTGGATGGCTAGTCGCCCTGCTGTCTCAAGATCTCCAGGATATCGGAGAATGAGACATCATCAAAGGACGACTTCGGGGACCCTTCTGCATCATTGAGGTCGGTGTCCAAGGTGACAGACTCATCTGGGGAGTCTACGTGCTTCCTCTTACACAACGTCTTCCTGGGAGGCTCTTCAGGCACAGACTCTGAAGGGCCCTCTAAGTAGGGGACCACACATGGAGGTATCCTCAGGCCTAGGAGCCCCGCTGTTCAGAGATAGGGGGCACCAGAAGCTCTAGTCGCAGCGTCTAGGGAAGGAGTTGCTGATTCAGGTGAAGTCACTATGGACTTGCCAGCGCGCTCCTCATAGCCTCGAAGGCAGGTCCACCAGAATCTGACGAAAAACCCGCCTCAGAGACCATGACCAGAGTTGGGGTACCCCTAGCCGAAGCACCAAGGGGGAGACTCTGAGCCGCAGTCTGAAGCCCCGATGTATCCCCCTCGGGTTCGACTGAGGACACCTGAGTACCGAAACCTGTAGAAGGAATGGAAAAGGTTGGAGCCGATGTCGGATCCGAAAGACTAGCAGGAGGTTTCGGAGCCGACCCAGGGACTTCACTTGATTCTGCAGACTCCGGCTCAGACGACACCGAGGTTGTTGGAGGAGGAAGAAACGGAACCGATATAGTAGCTGGCTCCAGAGCCGACTGGTCTGGAGCCGAAAATAATTTAGTTAACACTGGCGACTGGAGGAGCCTCTGGACCACCCTATCGACATCCAAATCCGAGAGCCTGGAGGACTTGGAGGAGACAGACGGGGGTTGAGAAACTTTCTCTGTCGGAGCCGAGACAAGACTGGGAGAATGGCTCCGAACTGGCTCTAAAAGGATTGGAGCCGAAGCAGGCTCGAAAACCACCGCAACCTCCTTTGGTGCCGACGACAGAGGAGTTGAAGAAGCCGACCCCGCAACAGACAATACTTCCTGCGCTCCGAAACCAGTGGAGCCGAGGAAGGAGACATAGCCTTGGACAGTGCTTCCTGCGGCTCCGAGACCAGTGGAGCCGAGGAAGAAGATGTAGTTTTAGACCTTTTCTCCAGAGGCTCCGATGAACTAGTCGGAGCCGGAGACTTCATTTTAGACTTGGACCTGGATTTCTCAGAGGGAGGAGAGGACGCCAAAGTTTCCTCAAAGGAGGGTTTAATCAAACCCTTGAGGATAAGTTTATTTTTTCTCTCCTGTAAAACCCTGGCAGAGAAAGCATGACACACACACTGCAGGATTCCTGCAAGTGTATGGCACCGAGACAATATACACAGATGGCGTGGCCATCAGTCAGCGACATCTTATACGCACATTTGGTGCATTTTTTAAAGCCAGATGGCTTATGTTCTTTTGGTTCCTTGCCCAACATAAGGAACACAATCCACAAGCAACAACATTTCGAATTTATACAATAAATCACACGAAGCACATTCAGCAACACAAGGTAGGGGAGGGAGGAAAGGGCTCTAACTTAAACGCCCGAACACTAACAACACAAGATAGGGCAGAGGCCCTCTAACTTAAACGGGCCTAGCCCGCCAAACAGAAGGATTAACCAACAACAAATGCAATCTCACAACAATGGATACAACAGACAACGTAGCTATTAGAATAGCTTTTTTGGTATAATAAACTCAAAGCTATAAGTTCAAAAACAAAAGAGAGGGTACTTAGCCACAGCCAAGTCAAGACCATGTTGTTTAGGAGCGGCAAACGAGATCTGGGGGTTTGGGCGTGATGCATCCTGGGATACAGGGTTAGCCCAGCCAATGAGAGACTTCGTGCTAGTTATAATGGCCGAGTCGAAGCAGACTCTCGGCTCCGAGCCCATCAGTAATGAATGTAGGTGAGATAGGATCACATTACATCCATTGTTAGACCATATTAATATACCTGCCAAACATGAATACTGTTACATTAGCCCTCAGGTTGGTCAGCATAGTTAATACAAAAATACACAACTTAAGAGTCAAACCAAGACACACAGCTATCAGAACAAGCAACTATCCAAACTCAAAATTAAGCCAGCTCTGGTGGCATAGAGAGAGAGAGAGAGAGAGAGAGAGAGAGAGAGAGAGACACACAGAGGGAGAGACAGAGAGAGACACAAAAGACTAACTATGGCCCAGGTTACCGAAATTCACTCAGTAGTTTGGGCACTTAATAAAGCTGGCATGAAGAACAGACAGGCCCACTCTGAGAGGAGGGGATGAAACCAGTTGTGCGTTGTAGCAGTCAGAGGAAGCAGCCTGGCATGTGACTTGCAGTAGATATGTAGCACATCAAGTGGCTGATGGCCACAGCTTTCACTAAGTGCACAGGAGGGTGGGCACTTGCCTAGAGAAAGGCATTCTGACCCTTGTGGTGAAATGGATTACACACATGCC
This sequence comes from Protopterus annectens, assembly GCF_019279795.1. Classification (NCBI taxonomy): domain Eukaryota; kingdom Metazoa; phylum Chordata; order Ceratodontiformes; family Protopteridae; genus Protopterus; species Protopterus annectens. Next base: position 20,720,849 of record NC_056750.1, read on the forward strand.
CAACCAGGAGATTAGTTAAGCTACAAGGTGAAAAAAAAAGTCTCACTGCCAGGATGCCACCAAGGACATGTGCAAACCTGTGGCTGCTAGAGTGATGCTTCCAACAGATGGCTGTCCCCCTGTGGATCTGCTGAGATCCCTACCACTAGGGAACTACTAGGATTAAGTAATACTAGGGAAATAGGTCCTTCTCTGTGTTACTCAAATGCAAAATACAAGGGCTAAAACTACCATGGAAATGTATGTCTAAAGCTTCTTAAGATCCTCAAAGATAAACAACCTAGTAAGAACCCATGAACTTAAATGTGGGAACAGATTTGTTGGTGTGCTTGTGAGGGTTACATTATGGGAGAGGTGTAGCCTTGTGCATGTTTGACAGGGCATGTGTACATCCCCCAAGCATCTTGTGTAGTGGTACTGTTAGAGGAAAGGTTTTTAATAAATTAATGTGTAGGGTTAGGTTAAGGGGCAAGGACAGAGTTAGCATGCATGAGTAATGTAAAAGCCTTCCTGTCCACCTTATATATGTATGCTAATCATGCCTCTAAACCTATGCATTAACTTACAAAAAACGTATCCCTAGAAGCATCATTATTGAGCTAAATTCAGCCTGAAGTGACTGTTAGGGTTACGGTTTAGCAGTCAGAAAGGGAAACTTGTTTCCCCATTTTTCAATCTTTGTTTTTCAAAGTTTTTGTTTTTCGAAATGTAGGCAGTAATATTTTTGTCATTGACTCTTCTATCCTTCACTATACGTACAATCATAGAAGGTTACTAGGCTATTGGCCCCGAGGCCCTTATAAGCTTAGCCAAGAGTTTAGCCCAAGTTTAGACAAATCAGCACCTGATGCCTCTGTCCAGTGGGGACACAGGTGGGAACCCAGGGGTATATTTTCCGTTTCCCATCCAGTTATCCAGGTTGCACTTAAAAAGGGGTAAAGAGGTACTGCTTGATGTGGAGGAGGAGTCTATTCCATAGATGGGCGAGTCTCTGGGGCACAAATCTGTACTGCCAACAAGTCTTGTTGATGTCGCAGACCATGTTGAGGTCACACGTGCGGGCTACTCGAATGGAGCTTGACTTGCAAATATGCAGCAGTCCCATCAAGGTGGGGTCCGCGATTGCCTTGTATGCCAGACAAAGGTCACCTATGAGGAGTCTGTATGAAACTGAGTAGAGGGATAGGGCTTTTAACCTATCTGGGTATGGTAGATGTTTAGGCCATGGATTCTCCTGGTGAGGAACCTCTGTGGTCTCTCCAGCTGCTGCATGCGCTTTGCTAGGTACATGCCGAAAGGGACAATGTACTCAATAATAGGGCTTATAAGGGAAGAATACAGGGATGTCATGACCTCCTTGTCCCTGGATGAGATACTCTTACTTATGAGGTGGGCCATGTAGAAGGCTTTCCATACAATGGAAGAAACATGGTTGTCAAGAGAGTCAGGTTGCTATCAACCTGGATGCCCAAATCCCTCACGACCAATTGCATGCTTAGGATGTTACTATCAATGTGATAACTTGTGGGGATGTCAATATCCCCAAAGGGGACGAGGATACATTTTTTGGTATTCAGCTCGAGGCCATGTTTCTGGCACTGGTCATTTGTCTGAGTGAGACCCTCTTGGGGGATGTCCACATCACTAGGGGAATTAATGACCGCACCCAGCTTGCAGTAATCTGCAAACTTGGTCAGCCATAGCCCACTGGTTTTGACCTGCACCTCAGAAAAGTATCTCTCAAACAACAGAGGCCCCCAAGGCCGTACACCACTTGTTACGGGTCTACTGCTTGAGGTGGCTTCCCCTATTTTGACTATGTGGTTCTGTCAGTTTGCTACCCATCTGATAACATATGGATTGATGCCATATGTTATCTATTATGTCCGTGTGGGGAATAGTGCCAAAGGCTTTGGCCAGGTCAAGGTAGGTGGTGTGCACCATCTTCCCCTCATCCAAGGCTTTGGTGACTGTCTCAAAGAAGTCGACTAAATTTAGTAGACATGACCTCCCCTTGACAAAGCCAAACTGTGTGGGATTAGGTGCTTGGAGGTTACCAATGTCCTTGTTAATGAGGTCCATGATAATCCATTCCATGGCCTTGCAGATCAGGATAGTTAGGCTGACTGTCTATCATTTCCCAGATCAGTGGACGCTCCAACTTTGTCTAAAGGGATGGCGCTAGCTGTCCTCCAATCAGCTGGGACAAAGCCAGTACTCAGGCTTTGGCTGAACAGGGTACCTAATGGTGCTGCAAGTTCCTGCCCAAGTTCATGTAGGATGCAGCCTGGGATGTTTTCGGGTCCCATGGAGGCTGTATTTTTTGCCTTTGAGAGAGTAGTGATGACCTGTTCCTTAGATATAAGGGGAAGGGGGCAGGTACTGGGGATGTCCTGATTTACTGATGGGGGGACACAGGAGTAAAAGTTTTCGCTGAATCTGTCAGCCAGAGAGTTTGCTACATCTACAGCATTTGTATATGTGGTGTCCTTGACCACCAGTTCTGAACAGATCTAGGAGCTTTCTTTGAGGTTGCAGACATATGTGAAGAAAGCCTTATAATTGTCTCTAGTAGATGTGGCCAAATTGGACTCGAAGTTTGCTTTGGAGGATTTCACTAGTGCTCTTATTTGCTTGGTTAGGCTAAGGAGACATTGCTTCCAGTTGGGCACCTGCTCCTTCTTAGTCTTAGACAGCAATTCTTTCCTTTTTTATAGTGTTTATTTATTGCAGATGTCCACGTGACAGGTTTACGCTTCCTTGCGGAGGATGATTTAGTCTCGTCAGGTATTCCTGAATCCATGCACCTATATAAAAACACTCGTATAGTGCTTTGGTGTAGTTTTGGATATTGGTGCGAGTTCCTACAGAGAGGGAGGGGGCTGTGAAGCTGTTTATACCATCCCTCAGGAGGCTGTAATCAGCTTTGGAGAAGTTTTTATGTCTGATCTTAGAGGGGGGTTAGGGAGAGATGGTGACTTTCGAATGTGACCGCTTTATGGTCCAATCTTACTGGGGAGGATGATACTATAGGGATGCCGCAGTGGTTACTCATGTTGGTTAATACCAAATCCAATATATTATCACCTTTTGTGGGGGTATCGATTAGCTGTTGCAAGGCATTTGCATTTACAAAAATCAAGGAATCTCTGGGCATTTGTGTTCTGGCATGAGTAGTTCTTCAAGTCTATGTTTGGGAAGTTAAAGTCACCCAGGATCAGGGTAAAGGGTTGGATCTTGACAGATTCAAATAGGGCCAAATAGGTGGATTGGGCATCCTGAGTCAGACTTGGGGGCCGGTAGCTAGCTAGGATTTGAATAGGGGTCTTGTCAATGGTTAACTGCACCTGGAGCATCTCCTGTGAGTCATATTGTTTGACCAGCCTGGAGGTGTATACGTCTTTAATGTATGTTTTTTTAAACAGTCATTTTTATTTAAACTTATGTAAAATCTGAGGTTCTCTGGACCAAATGGCTGTTTTTTTTTTTTTTTTTTTAACTGAAAGTGTGATTAAAACTTTGACCACCAGAGGGAATCTGATTATAAAACTGCCTTTCAGCTTTTCTTCATGAGAAAAGCTTTTAGTCAAACTATTTTAATTTAAGATGTTTTTAGTATATTTTACATATCCTGAAGTGTGTTTTAAAATATTTTAGAGATTTTGACTTGAACATCTATTTTTTTAATAAAATATGTTACACATATATATTTATTTTGAAAGTAAATGTTTTACATTGTCTAGAAACTTCACAAGGTCATGAATATTCATACATTTTATGGTAAAGTAACTTTTCAAATGTCTTTTTAACTTCCTGTTTAATTTTATTGGCTAACCTGTGTTTCAGAAGGATATAAATGTATTATTGTAGCTGTCCATCCACATCTGATGGTCTACTTGGTAGAAACGAAAACGCTGTTATTTTAAAGTGTATGCTTTTATGCAAGTTCTATTTTTTATTAAAACTGCTTTATATGGAACTGCTCGGCTGGTGGTATCTTTCCTGAGTACCTTGGACTTGGTTTTAGTGAAAGTTTGGTGCGTTTTGCCATTTTTTTGTGGATGTCTTTAATGTATACTGAAACTCCACCTCCTTTGGCTTTACTGTCCACAGTTTGAGGTCTGAATGTATGATAGGATGAGTAACCAGGCAAGGCTGGGATGCTCTCCACAGCTTTGAACCAGGTTTCTGTGACTGCACAGATGTCAGCATTTTCCAGGGTTAGGAATGCTTGCAATGAGTGCAGTTTCATGTTTAGACTCCTACCGTTTAGCAGCATGACCTTTAATTTGCGTTTTGTTGAACTTTTTATGTTGGTAGTTTTAACCTCATCACTTTTCCTAAAAAAGGCACTATAGGGGACACACGAGCCTTTGCCAGAAGCCTGAAGCCCAGGTGAGACAGATGCAAGCCATCTCTGGCAAAGCATCGTGGTCCGTCGATCACATTTTCCCAGGCTGTCAGGTACTGGATCCCCCTGGAATGACACCAAAAACTAAGCCAATTGTTAAAGTCAATAATTTTCTGTTTATATGGAGGCATCATTATGGGTGACAGCAGAATGCTGCTTAAGGCGAGGGACATACCTGCCTGAGACACATAATCAGCAAGCTCAATCATGTCTCTTTTCATATAGTCCAGAGAGGTACATCTCAAGTCATTCACACCAACATAGCCTAGTACCAACCTATGAACCTATCGACCCTAGGGTCTATACAAGCCTAGCCATAACAATTCCTTGGCTATTTCTTCCCTGGACCCCTGTCTAGCAAGGCGACTGATGTGATCCCCTGGGTGAATTTTCTTTCACCCATCCAATCACCAAGGTTCCTTTCGAAGAGGGCCAAAGAGGCGCTCTGCTTTACATGTATGGGCAGTCTATTCCAGAGTCTGGGGAGTCTCTGGGTCAGGAACCTATCCCTCCAGCATGTTTTGTTTATTGTGATGACAAGGTTTAGATCCCTGGAGCGTGTGGCTCTGAGGGATTGGGATTTCTTTAAGTGTAGCATGTCCAACAGCTCTGGGTTTGACATGGCTTTTTATGTTAAGCAGAGATCGCTTCGGAGTAGACAATATGCGACAGAGTATAGCTGGAGTTTAAGGCGGTCAGCATAGGGCATCTGCTTTAGGCCTGTGATTCTTTTAGTGAGGTATTTCTGCGGCCTTTCCAGTTGTTGCAGATGTCTTGAGAGGTACATACCAAATGGGGCACTGTATTCTATAATGGGTCTAATGAGGGATGAGTACAGTGGGACAATGACCTCCTTTTTTTCTGGACGAAAAGCCCTTAGTGATGAGGTGCGCCACATAGGATTTCCTGACTGCTGTGGCAATGTGGTTATTGAAGGTGAGACTACTGTCCACCTGTGTCCCTAAGTCTCTTATCACACGTTCGGTGTTTAGTGTACTGCCACCTATGTGGTAATTCACGGGTACATGTTTTTTCCCAAAGGGGATAACTATACATTTCTTGGCATTGAGCTTGAGCCCATGGCTCTGGCACCAAGCATCTGTTTTTGTAAGGTCCTTTTGTAGATTATCCACATCATTTGGGGATTGAATAATGGCTCCCAGTTTGCAGTCATCTGCAAACTTTGTTAGCCAGAGTCCCTTAGTGTTGGCCTGTACTTCAGAGAAGTATATGGCAAACAAGAGAGGTCCCAGGACTGAACCCCGAGGTACTCCACTTGCACTTGTCTGGAGCTGGATTTGGAGTCAGCTACTTTTACAGTAAGCCAGTTGGCAACCCATCGAGTGATATAGGGATTAATGCCCATCTTAGTAAGTTTATCTAGGATTCCAGAGTGGGGGATGGTGTCAAAGGCCTTGGCATGGTCCAGATAGGCTGTGTGGACTGCCTTACCCTCGTCCACGGCTCTGGAGACTGATTTGAAGAAGTCAATCAGGTTCAGGAGACAAGATTGGCCCTTCACAAACCCAAACTGGGTGGGGTCCAGTTTTAAAGTTGCCAATGTCTTTGTTTATAAGTTCCATGACCATACATTCCATGGCCTTGCAGATCAGGCTAGTCAGACTGATGGGGTGGTAGTTCCCGGGATCCATGGTGGATCCCCCCTTGTGGAGTGGGATAACTGTAGCTGTGCACCACTCAGTGGGCAAGAAGCCTGAGGTGAGGGTATGATTAAACATGACACTTAGGTGAGGTGCCAGTTCATTTTGTAGTTCATGTAGTACACAGCCTGAGATGTCGCCTGGTCCCATGGATGCTGTATTCTTAGCTTTGTAGAGTGCGTTTTTTACCTGTGTGGCAGTTATTAGCAGAATTTGGCAATCTTCCGGTACTGAGATGAGACATTTAGGGGGTGAGGGGGGGGGTGAAGCTGGCACTGAATCGATCTGCCAGGATATTGGCAATATCCTTGGGATCAGTATATTTAATGCCATTCTGTTGTAGCTCAGAGGAGATCTGAGCATTGCCATTTAGATTCTTGACATAGTTATAGAATGTCTTGTGGTTGTCTTTGGAATCTTACTTTCGTAACTAGCTTTGGAGGATTTTATGAGGGATCTCAGCTTCTTACTGAGGCTGCTAATGGAGTTTTTTTTGCATCCTTGGATTTTCCTCTTTTCTGCAACAGTTTCTTCCTTTTGTTGTAAAGTTTATGGCAGGGGACCACCAGATTGGCTTCCTTTTTTTGGAGGAGAGCATCTTGGTTCTATTTGAGATGGCACGATTCATGCATGAGTGGATGTGCTCATACAGTGCCTTAGTGTAGGACTCAGCAGTCGAACTTTCGGTTCCCGTCTGCATGGGTGTCATGAAATTTGTAACTTCTGACCAGAGTAGCATGAAGTTGGCTTTGGTGAAGTTTTTTATGGAGGTTTCCTTACTGGGGGGTTGGGGCGAGATGTGGATGTTAACGGTGATTAGCTTATGGTCTGACCTGACCAACAAGGGGGTGACCATACGTGTGGAGCATCGATTTCTCATGTTGGTAATGACCAGGTCTAGGATATTGGAGCCCCTGGTGGGACTATGGATTAGTTGATCCAGCGCACTGGAATTTATGAATTCCAAGAATCGTTGGGCAAAGGTGTTGGCACACGAGTAGTTTTCCCAATTAATGGCATGGTAGTTGAAAATCACCCAGTATTAGTGTTAGTTTTGCACCTGGAGAATTTCAGACCCATTGTGTTGGGCAACTAACCTGTTGGTGTGAATATCCTTGGTGAATATGGGCACTCCTCCACCTTTAGTGTTTCGATCCTGGTTTGGTGGCTGAAAAGTGTGGTAAGAGTTGTAGCCTGGTATTGAAAGGGTGCTCTCTGGAGCCTTGAACCAGGTCTGAGTTACTGCACAGATATAAATGTTCTCCATTTTTAAGAGTGCATTTTGAGGTTTAGACTTCTAGCACTGAGTAGCATTACCTTCTGATTTTGCATGCTTGTACCTGTTACGATGGTGGTTTTGTCCTTTGAGCTTTGCCTAAAAAAGACACTATAGGGGTGGCAAGAGCCTTAACCAGTAACCTGAATCCCAGGGGCGACAGGTGCAGACCATCACTGGCAAAGCATCGTGGTCCGTCAATCATGTCATCCCAGGCAGACAGATAATGAATCTCCTTTGAATACACCAGAAGCTTAGCCAATTGTTGAAGTCAATCATTTTGTCCTTATATTGTGGTATCATTCTGGGTGAAGGCAGGATGCTACTCAGGGCTAGGGTCATACCTGCCTGAGCCACATGATCAGAGAGCTCTTCCATGTCTCTTTTCGTGTAGTCCAGGGAGGTTCGCTTCAAGTCATTCACTTCAACATGGACAATGACAGAGTCATATTTGTACTTGTTGTAGAGTGACTTGAGTGCATGCGCTATGTTGCAGATCCTGGCACCCGACAGGCAGCGGACTGTAATTTTCTCCTTATTCAGCCTGGTGAGTGGGACATCAGTGTGACTGACTATAGAGTCACCTATGACTAAAGAGTTCGGTACGTTGCCTTGCCTTTGGGGCTGTTGCTGGGTGGCACACTGGCGTTGTGAGCTATGTAACACTTTGGTTGTGATTGGCATTTTGTTTGCGTTTCAGCTTCGGAGGTCCTTGTTGCTTGGGCAGGTTACAGTTAAGGGCCTTCCGCATATGTGGATTTAGTGTTGCTATGCGTGGTGTGAGTTTAGAAGGGCTATGTGTTGCTTGAGGTGTAGTGCGGTTGTTAACCTTCTCCTCTTGACTGTCTAGCACAACCTTGGGTGAAGAGAGCTTTGCTTCCAGTTTGGCTATGCGAGTGCATCTCTCACAGTTTGTAGTGTTGGGTGGTAGGAGGAGAGGGTTGTCTGTGTACATGAAGCAATTGCTGCATTGCCCCAGTATGCCCAGATTCACCAGGTGGACAGGAGAAATCACCGGAAGCTGACCCTTGGACATGCCTGGTTTGGTGCTTTTTTTTTTGAAAAGTACAGGAGCTGTTTTCCCTTACCGTAACAAGGTACTTTGCAATTATAGGCTGTTTAGTGCCTATGATTAATTTCTCCTTATTAATAAGGAGAGTTGAGTGCTTGTATCAGTTTAAGGCTTCCTAGTGCTTTCCAGCGGGTATTAGAGCAAGTGCTAGTCACAGGGATGCTTAAAGCTAAGATGAAAAAAAATGGTTTATCCTAAACACTGCAGTGTGCACTAGAGAAGTTAGATGTGAAAGTAGGTAACTTAATTTTTACCTGTCTAAAAAGTTAAGTTTTAGTGGAGAGTCACTATTTTTAAAACAGCAAGATAGATTGAAAGGGGGTGATCACTTTTGTATTTCGGTACTATGGAATACAGTAGGATGGACAATAAACTTAAACAGTTGAAGGGGAGTGATTTCACAAAATGATAATGTTGTGCTTACTCAAACAAGCCAGTGAAAGCAGAGAGGAAATCCAATATATGGTCAAATTAACATAAGAGGCAGGCAACTAGAAAGACAGTGGTATTTAAAAATACGACAGTGACAGGGTTGGGGGGGATATCTGCCTGACTCAAGAGACACAGAGCTATGGTATATTTTGAAGTTTTAATATTCAGTTAAAAGCAGAACACAAGCAAAACACAAGGTAAAGAAAACAAATCGCAGCACTCAAAATATAAAAAAGCAATACACTAATAAAAAAATACAACAAAAAGCAAACCAACCTTTCCCTCACAGCAAAGTGTAGCAGAGTCTGGGTGAGCCTTTCCAATGGACTATGACACTGTCATAACAGTACCTGCTGTTGACAGACTTGAGTGCGTATGTGATGCGGCGGGTTCTGGCACCTGACAGACAACTAACTGACTTTCTCCTTATCCAGCCTGATGATAGGCACATGTGTGTGTCTCAAATTAGAGTCTCCTATGACTAACATGTTGGGTTTATGGTGAAACTTTAGTGGCTGTGAGGCACAGGTGTGTGGACTATGCATGTTATGTGTTGTGGAGGGTTGTGAAGATAGTGTGTGTTTTTGCCTCGGATTTCTGCTTTGTCTGGGTATGTTTATGTGGAGGACCTCAGCATATGTAGGTGTGTGCTATGTAGGTGTGGGTGGTATTTGAGCTATAGTGATTGCGTTAACAACCTTTTTGGTGCCAGATATACTGGCTTGAGAGTGAGAGAGCTTGGACTCTAGGTTCCTAATGTAATTGCATCTCTCACCAATTGTGTTCAAAGGTGGTAGTAGTAGACTGCTGTCCATGTACACGAGGCAATTGTTACACTGTTTCAAGATGCCCATATCAACCAGACTGGCAGGAGAAACTGTAGGAAATTGCCCATCCATATGTATCAGAACCTGAGGGAGAAAGGCCAGGGAGAGCTAAGGGGTGAGCCTAAGGCAGTGCTTAAACCAAAACTAAGAGCTTAGAATAACAGTTAATTTAGACAAGCTATAAACAAGCAGTAATAAATGCAACAGAAAAGAAGAAGTTGAACACTTTAGAGAACAGGCAGCAAGTAGCAGGAAAAACTAAAGAAAGATAAAGTAATAGAGTAGTAGAAAAAACACAAATTAGAAAAATATAAGCAGCTGAATAAAGTGTCCACATATAGAAAACAAAAAAAAGTGGAAAGGGAGAGAGCAGGAACAGAAGATAATTCAAGGTTAAGGGACTAAGGGGGTTGGTCTTCCCAAATGATCTCTGTATTAGGAAGAATGAGCTAAAGAGATGGGAATGGGAGGAGAGTCTCAGATCAAATTTACAGTAGGAGCGGGCAACTGCAAAAGCCACCAAATTTAAAAACACAACAGCAAAAAGATGGGAGAAAAAAAAAGTTTCAGCACAGATCAGAAAACAAAATTCGGCCAGCAAATATATAAATAATTCAGTCAAGCAAAAATAAACCGTGCAGAACACTGAATAGTTAAAGTGCCAAAAATATACTTATCAGCTCTATTTCCAGACTGTTTGAGAAGCACTCTCAGAACACAAGGAGATTCTAGCAATGCAATGGGGAATTTCCAGAGACAGATGGGGAACACATTGGGTATTTCACAGGCTTCTTGCTTGAAAGGCACTGCACAAGATCCTTAGGTGCACTCTTGGCATATTGGGATGAGCATATCTATTTCCCAGTGTCACCACAGGACCAAGCCAGTTACATGCATGTCTTCTGTGGAATGGCATACCCTCTCGAGATGCACTGTGCAATATACTGCACCCACATTGCTATAAGGGCCTCATATGAACCACAGTAGGAGCAGTAACAACAGGAAGGAAGAGCATCCTATTAACTGGCAGGTAGTGTGTGATGCACAGGGTTTCCTCACCAATGTATCAGCAGATCACCCAGGCAGTGCCTATAGTTCTCACATTTGGCATACAATCACTGTACTACCTCTTCGTGCATGGTATGATTAGTCATGATCGTCATGGCATGATTAGTCATGATTGTGCATGGTATGATTAGTCATGATCGTCTAGCTGGTAAGTGAAAACTATTACAATGTTGTTACCCATAGTTATTTCTCCATTATGTGATAGCATAGGAAGTACTTAAGTAACCCACTGTTGTTTTGCTGCATGTCCCCTTCCTGTTTAGTTTCCCTTGTGACTCAGGTTACCCACTTGAGCCTCAGCTAATGACAACAGTCTAACACACCGTGAGCTGCTGAGTACAGCTTTAACACCAACCTGTCCCAGAAATAGCTAGTCACAGAGTGGGTGTTTGGTCTGCTCAAAGCCCATTTCTGTTGTCTGAACAAGTTGGGGATACTTCAGTATGAGTTTGCTACTGCATGCAGAATGTTGGTGGCCTACTACGTTCTACATGACATGAACGTGTGGTCTGGCATGCAACTGCCATGGCCAGTCAATAATACCGACCGTAACACTCCCTCTCAATTTTATCCTACCAGCGAGGACAGCAATGGTGGCAAACTGATGGCAAAAGCTTGCAGGCTCATGCACAGTACACAGCTGTGCCGGTGAAGTGGCGGCATCTACTTGCAGGCTCATGCACAGTACACAGCTGTGCCGGTGAAGTGGCGGCATCTACTTGCAGCCTCATGCACAGTACACAGCTGTGCCGGTGAAGTGGCGGCATCTACTTGCAGCCTCATGCACAGTACACAGCTGTGCCGGTGAAGTGGCGGCATCTACTTGCAGCCTCATGCACAGTACACAGCTGTGCCGGTGAAGTGGCGGCATCTACTTGCAGGCTCATGCACAGTACACAGCTGTGCCGGTGAAGTGGCGGCATCTACTTGCAGGCTCATGCACAGTACACAGCTGTGCCGGTGAAGTGGCGGCATCTACTTGCAGGCTCATGCATGGTACACAGCTGTGTCGGTGAAGTGGCGGCATCTACTTGCAGGCTCATGCACGGTACACAGCTGTGCCGGTGAAGTGGCGGCATCTACTTGCAGGCTCATGCGCGGTACACAGCTGTGCCGGTGAAGTGGCGGCATCTACTTGCAGGCTCATGCGCGGTACACAGCTGTGCCGGTGAAGTGGCGGCATCTACTTGCAGGCTCATGCGCGGTACACAGCTGTGCCGGTGAAGTGGCGGCATCTACTTGCAGGCTCATGCGCGGTACACAGCTGTGCCGGTGAAGTGGCGGCATCTACTTGCAGGCTCATGCGCAGTACACAGCTGTGCCGGTGAAGTGGCTGCATCTACTTGCAGGCTCATGCACAGTACACAGCTGTGCCGGTGAAGTGGCGGCCTCTACTTGCAGGCTCATGCACAGTACACAGCTGTGCCGGTGAAGTGGCAGCATCTACTTGCAGGCTCATGCACAGTACACAGCTGTGCCGGTGAAGTGGCGGCATCTAGTCTCTACTATGTGCCATGGCATTCATTACATGGCAGAGTAAAGTTGCAAAAATAAGATCTGTTTCACGCAGTGATATTTTTGAACTATGACAACTGATGCATACTCTACTTATACTGTACACCAAACATTTCTCTGCATATGGCATTAGCTTTCATCACTTGTAAACAGTTCAGTGGCACAAATCCTAGTAATACTGTCAGACTTTGTATGAACTATAAAGGAGTAAGTGTTAGGTAAAACGTTTATGGCTATACTCAGACTAACTCACTGTTGTTACTGAAATAGCATTTGTTAAAGGAAAGGAGTCTTCCATCATGACATCTGTCATTGTTGTAGTGGTTTTCCTGTGTGTATTTCATACATTTTTTCCTCCATTGCTCTCTCGAAGCTCTTTTTGGTAGAAGTAGATAATTTCTTCTGTGAAGCACGTAATGTGAACTCATGTACTCTGGTTTTTAAAGTATCTTCCTGGTGAGTAGCTTCTGTGTTACTTTTGTTCAGAATTTCATTTACATTTGGAAGGTGTCCAGGTTGAACCTCAGTTTAACATCTCAAATGAAGGACAGCTTACTCAGAAGTCCAGTACCTCCCCCATGCACCACTCTTAAGTCAATATCTTTTGATGGCATGCACACACATTCATTTTAATGGAAAGTGAAACGGACTGATGTGGAGTTGCTCTAATGATGAGACCTACTGGATGCAGGGGAACCTCTTGATACTGACCCAACAATGGTACAGGACCGAGAACTTGACTCAGAGATTCTACAATATAATGTGAAGTCTAACAAGTCCCAACTGCCTTCTCCTTAGGAAATCCACATAAATAACTGAAGCACTTTCTTTGGACACAAGTGGATGTCTTATCCAAAAAAAAATGATCACACCTCCTCATACACAACCAGCTATGTCCCCAAGGTTATTTGGGTACATCCTTTCTAATGTGTGCATGGAGTGATATATATCACACATGTGCATCCCGTACTGTGAATGAAGATCACCACAGTAGTGTCCTTGGCTTTCACCATTCTTGTGTACTGGTAAATTTCCTTACAAGTAGCACTCTAAACATCTCTATTGGACTCTCCCTGGCATTGGCATGGACCCTTACTATGTCATGGCACATCTGCTTTTGAGCAGACACGGCCCTGCATCTCCCCAAAGCCAACTGTGAAAGGTGCCTTTGCTTGGCACCCCTGTGTACACATGTAACAGTGGGTTCTGCTACCTCAGCAAGGGTTGTGTCTTCTTCGAGGCGTCCAGGCTGTGAACAAGCTGGTGTTGAGCTACGTGCTGACTCGCCACCACAGCTGCTATATCACTTCCTCATTATGCAGAGTCTATTCGCCTGTGCCACTGTCTATGCGAGTTATCCACTTGCTGTGGGATACGGGACCCTGTCAGTACTCTGAGACTGTAGGTCACCGTCTGAGGATGTGTCATGAGAATGGATTAAGACACTTATCAGACAGCCATTCTGCTGCCAACCTCACCCTGACGTGCTACACTAAAGCATGTGATTGCTTCTGCTGATAAGTAGGAAATACATGTGACATGCAACAGGTAAATGATTTTAAAAAGTACGAGGTCTACATGTACTCTCCACTGAGGTTGTGCTACAGCTGACATGGATGGAGTACTTAATGAGGAAACAGTTATATATACAAACTGTTATCATGGCAAGGACATCTAGCCTGAAATTAGCAATAGCAGTGAAACACTGACCTTCTGCACTTGCCTATAAGTGGATGGTGGAGATGTTTGAAAGTACTTGTGTCAACACCACCTCAAACAACTTTTTTCATCAAAGTCACTACTCCATACAACAGCAGGTACTCCTCTTCAGATGTTAAAGGCTGGACAACTGAAGGACCACCATCAATGCTGCTATGGGTAACTACTTTCTGCCTTTATCCTTGCATGGTGCTCTTTTTCTTCACTGTGCAAAGGTGCTGCTCCTTTCCACCTGCAGCACATATGCCAGTCACAACTTGATTACATACCTTAACTCACTCTGCCTGCTTTCCCCCCCTCCAAAAAGCCATTTTCCATAGTTTTATGTGCATCCATTAAAATATTTTTTTTTTCCTTCAAGTCCGAAGTGGTCTCTCTAGTGTCTTGCTCCATGACAGTGCAACATTTTTCCCTAAATTTACAAGGTTGCAATTCATAAAGATTCCAAGGTCACGGAGTTTCATAACCATTCTTGCCTTACCAATCCACTCCCTCAAGCAGCACTGCCCTTCTCAAGAAGGGCCGCACTGGTCACACCTGGAAAATATTTGTGGATACCCATCCAGTCATCTAGTTTATGTTTAAAAGAAGATAATGAAGTACAAAGGAATCCATGCAGAGGCAGTTTATTCCAGAGGTTTGGGAGGCACCAAGTTATAAACCTCTCCATCTATCCCTCTATCATGTTTTATTTAACTAGTGATAAAAATGTAGGTCCCTGTTTCTAGTATTTCAGGAGATATTGGGCATGCAGAGAAACAGAGGGGCCATGACAATTGGGACTCTAATGGCATGGTAAGACAGGCAAAGCTCTCCCCTCAAAAGTCTATAACACACTGAATTAAAGGGATACAGCTTCCAGCCTCTCTTGGCATCTCAGAGACTTTAGGTCCTAGATCTTTTTGATTAGGGACCTTTGAGATCTAATTGTTTGATATATTTAGTGATTTACATCCCAAAGGTCACTGTACTGAATAACTGGCCTGATCAATGACCGACTATAAGGAAATGATTACCTCTCAGGCCTTGATGATATTCCTTTGGCAACTAGCTAGGCTAAATTAACGGATTTAATGACAACCATTCTTTCACGATAGTCAAAACAGAGGGAACTAGTAACCCAAGTACCTAGATCCCCAAATATATTTTGTTCTGTACAGATGTACTGTCTAGGCAGTATGATGACAGGAAGGATTATCAACCAAAAAATGATGACAGAACACTTTAGCTTGAGCCCGTTCTTAGTACAAAGGGAAGGGTTTAGGTGTCAAACAATTCCTCAGTTTACAATTACTTGCAAACTCCGGTAGCCAGAGGTACTGATTCTCTCCTTTGTGATTTGAGAAACAAAAAGGAGAGGTCTCCACATAGAGCCCTGAGGGACACTACTGGTCACTTTCTTTCTGATGACGAACATACAACTCGCACTGTGGGTGTTCTGTCTTTCATCCAGGTTGCCATTTATCTTGCTACATATCGGTAATTGTTTAAAGCATTTAGCTTTTGCATAATGCCAGCATGGGAAATGGTATCAAAGGCCTTAACCAGGTGAGGATATGCCATGTGCACTTCATGGTCTTTATCTACAGCCTCTGTAACCCTTCCAAATAAATTTACCAGATTAAATAGACAGAATATATACTTCACACATTCAAACTGTAGAAGATAAAGTCTCATAAGATTCTTGATATTGCAGTTTATAGGGTCAGCTATAATATGTTCCAAGGTTTTGCAGCTGATGCTAGTAAGGCTGGCAGAGCTGTAAATTACTCTGATCAGTTATAAGGCCACCATTATAGAGGGGCACCCCCACCGCTGTGCTCCACTCATCAGGGACAAAACCAGTAGCTAAACCCAAGTTAAACAGCTTGAGAAGCATGTCTACAAAGGTAAGTCTAACACTATTAAATAAGAAAACAGATATACTGTTGGGTCTGCAAATGCAGGGCTAGCCACTTGGCAATGTGTACCTAGGCTCTAGATGATTGTCACTGATGAAGTGTCACCCTGTCTGCATGTGCAAAAAATGGGAAAAGGGGGTGTGGATGAATGCATATACTGTCAGGTCCAATGGTAGAAATTATTTAGGTTCTTGGTTAGCACTTTCAGTTAATGATATTTAGAGATAATTGAGGGACAGAAGCATAGATGGCTTATCCAGCACCTGGAGCCATTCCCAGTTCTGGCACCTGCTGCAGATGCCAATCCAGTCCTGTTTCTGCACCCCATCCCTGCCTCTCCTTTCTCAGCTGGGAGGGAAAAAAAACTAAAGACACTTCTGTTTCCCTAACTGTAACAAACTGCTTGCTTCATTTGTAACAAGCAGTTGCTATAAATTTATACAGAAGGAACATGGGAGTGCTAAAGCTCAAGTGAATTCTCTTTTCAACTGTATCAAACTGCTTGGTACATTTGTAACAAGCAGTTGCTATAAATTTATACAGAAGGAACATGGGAGTGCTAAAGCTCAAGTTAATTCTCTTTTCAACTGTATCAAACTGCTTGGTACATTTGTAACAAGCAGTTGCTATAAATTTATACAGAAGGAACATGGGAGTGCTAAAGCACAAGTTAATTCTCTTTTCAACTGTATCAAACTGCTTGGTACATTTGCTACAGTGAGACCACACAATGAGCTCTGAAGCACTCAGCTTACACCACAAATGCAATATCAGCATTTAAAAGCCGGTATGTACTACTAAAGAGCAAACTGGGATCGCCTGATTCTGCCCCCTAACATTCTGACCCAGGGACATCTGCCCTCTTTGCCCCATCTTAGCTATACTACTGATTTGGGACTGTAAAAAGAAGTCTTGGTGAAGTTTTGTTCACAAAGATATTGGCAATGTCAGCCAAGTCAGAACGTCAGTTGTCTGTCAGGTGACAGAATCCGCAGCATCACTCATGCACTTAAATCTCTTGACAAAAGGTACAAGTATGACTTTGTCATTGTCCGTGTTGGTGTGAATGACTTGAGATGCACCTACCTGGACTATATGAAGACAGACATGATTGAGCTCTCAAAGTATGTATCCCAAGCAAGTACGGCCCTAGTCCTAAGCAACATCCTACCTTTACCAAGAATGATACCACAATACCAACAAAAAATAACTGACTTCCAACAATTACCTTAGTTTCTGGCGTCTTTCCAAGGGGATCCAGTATCTGTAGGCCTGAGAGGACATGGCTGACAGGCCTTGATGCTTTGCCACAGACGGCCTCCACTTGTCACCCCTGGGGTTCCGGATCGTGGCCAAAGGCTCTTGCCTCTCCATTTTGCCTTTTTAGGCTATGTCCCAAAGACAAATCTTCCAACATGAAAGATCTGTCAAAAAAGCAAACTGAAGATCATGTTGCTTAATGCTATGGGCCTTAGCCTGAAAATGCACTCACTGGAGGCTCTCCTCACACTGGAAGATGCCAATGTCAGTGCAGTGAAAGAAACTTGGTTCAGGGCTGCGGAGAGCACCCCTGCCTTACCAGACTATACTTCATTCCACACTTTCTGACCCCAAATTAAGGTCAGAAAGACTAAGGGTGGTGGAGTCTCTATATTCGTTAAGGACATGCACACCTCCAGAGCAGTTTGCCAGCATGACACACTGGAATTACTCCAGGTACAACTGAAAGTTGGCAAGTCACCCATCCAAGTTGCAGCCAACTACAGACTCCTCTACATGACTCAGGACACCCACTCCTCCTACCTGGACCCACTTCACTCCATCAAGGTACCCCCTAGTACCCTGATCCTTGGCGACATCTACTAACCCACCATAGACTGGGTGAACTATTCCTACACTAATGCACTCACCCAATGATTCCTTGACTTCATCAATTCTTATGTACTAGCTCAGCTCATCTCATCCCCCACAAGGGGAGATCACATTCTGGACTTGGTTCTCACCAACATGGGTGATGCTGCACCACTTCTAAAGTATGTTCTTCCCTGGTGAGATCAGATCAGTCTCATTCAAAGTTTTTATCCCACTTTATCCCACCCAATCCCCTGCAGCCATAATCAGCCTAAAAAAACTTCTCAAAAGCTGACTACAACCTCATAAAGGAGGGTATCAGTAGCTTCATACCACCGCCACCCTCAGAGGATGCAGACAACTAATGATGAACAGTACGCCAATGCAGTATACAAGCACCTGCACAACTGCATGGACTCAGCCATATCCAACAAAACTAAAACCTGCTCCTCAAGGAAACGCAAACCTGTCTGGTGGACATCTTCTATCAACAGGCTTTACAACAAAAGGAAGAAACTGCTGTCCAAGAGTAAAAAGGAACAAATTCCAAATTGGAAAATCTCCCTCCTCGGCCTCAACAAGCAAATTAGATAACTAGTGAGAGCCAATTATGAATTGAAACTAGCCTCCGAAACAAAAGGAAACCACAAAGCCTTCTTCAGTTACGTTAGGAACCTCCATGGCAAAGCCCAGGTTTGTTCTGAATTAGTACTTAACGGTACCACTCACGCTGATCCTGTTGACTTGGGTTCAGCACAAACTTCACCCCCCTATTCCCCCCAAAGGCCCATTCAACATCCCAATACTTCTCCCACATGTCACATCTCTGTAGATCAAGAGTTAAGAGGCCATATCCAAGGCAAAGAACACCGTTTCCATGGGACGCAATAGTATCCCAGGCTGTATTCTGCACCATCTCCAGCAAGAACTAGCTTTGCCATTGAGCACCCTATTCAACCATAACCTACGTACAGGCTTCATTCCAGCAGAGTGGAAAACTGCCATTGTCACCCCCTTGCACAAAGGTGGTGCCACTACTGACCCAGGAAACTACTGCCCATTTTCTTGAAAAGTCTGATCTGTACAGCCATGGAGCATATTATTATGGATCTTATAAACAAGGACACAGGCAATCTCCAAGCACTTCACCCCATCCATTTCAGATTAGTCAGGGCAGATCTTGCCTGTTGTACCTGGTTGATGTCTTGAGACCATCACCAGGGCCCTGGATGAAGGAAAGTCGGTACATACAGCTTTCCTTGACTTAGCAAAGGCCTTTGACACAATCCCCCACTTGGACATCATCAAAAAGCTAACACAACTTGGCGTAAATCCCTATCTTATCAGGTGGGTGACCAGCTGGCTCACCGATAGGACCCACAAGATCAAAATAGGTGCCACCACCTCAGACAGCAGACCTGTCACTAGTGGTGTTCCCCCAGGGATCTGTCCTGGGACCTCTTCTGTTTGGCATCTACTTGTCAGAAGTCCAGGCAAATATAAAGGGGCCTGTGCTGACCAAGTTTGCAGATGACGAAGTTGGATGCTGTCACGGACTGCCCAAATGATGTTAACATACTGTAAGAGGGTCTCACGGCAACAAATGAGTCATGGCCTTAAGTTAAACACAAAAAAAGTATTATCATACCATCCAGAAAAACATGGCCCCTACTGATTACCACATCAACGGCAACCCCCTAAGAACACAACCTGTGGTGAAAGACCTGGGTACTCAGGTTGACAACAATCTCACATTCAACTATCATGTGGCAGCAGTGGTCAGAAAAGCCTTTTACTTGCTTCATCTTATAAGTAAAGGGATTGCAACCAGAAAAAATGGAGGTTATTACATCTCTGTACTCCTCCCTCATTAGGTCTATAAATTGAGTACAATGCCCCATTTGGTAGGTACTTCTCCAAACACCTGCACCAACTGGAAAGACCACAGAAATACCTCACAAACAGAATCCATGGCCTTCAACACCTGTCCTGTGTGGACAGGCTCAAATCTGTATTGCTCTGATTGATTTTGCACAGATTGCTCAGAGGTGATCTGTGTCTCACCTACAAAGCAATATCTGACCCTGCCCTACTAGAGATGGTTCATATCCGTAAGTCTAACTCCTCACGCATTACCCACTCAAAATGCCTAAATCTAATATGCAACATCAACAAAACCTAATGAAAAGACAGGTTTGTCTCCCAGAGGCTGCCCAGTCTCTGGAACAGACTTCACATACATGTCAAACGGAGAACCTTGCTGACCCTCATCAAGCGCAAACCTGATGACTGGACAGGAAAAGTACAGTTGTGTACACTTACATAAATGTAGATGTTCGAGTGTACTCACTGTTGCAGTCATTACATTTGGGTAATCTGCTGGCAGGTTGCCCTTATTCGGCCTGATTAACAAAGTCTTGGGTCCTGCGTCGGTTGCTGTCCCTTCTTCCATGACGTCAGGTCATCAGGGGTATAAAATATGCAGTCGACGCCATTACATCAGTTTTTCTTGCCCCAGATGTCAGGTGCCCCCAAATGGGGAGCCAAATATACAAGCAATTTAAAACACAACAAAATATACCTCCAAACAAAAGCAAATACACCAAAAAGGCTTTTAAGTGTAGTAAAAGAAAGTAGAGGCATAGTAAGAGAAAAAACAGGGGGCTGGAGGGGGGGGGGGTAACCAGGACTGCAACAGTGAATACACTCGAACATCTGCAGTTATGGTTAGTGTACACAACTGTACTATGTTCTTCATGTTTCACTGTTTGCAGTCATTACATTTGGGTAGATTCCCAAAACTATGGTTGGGAGGATGGAATTATACTGCATTAGGACCGGCTATAAGGCCCTGCAAAACAGCAGTGGCAAAGCCAGCTCTGGATTTATTGAAAACTGGTACATGATAATGTTTGGTGAAAGTATGAACTGAACTCCAGGTAGCAGCTTCTAGAATATCCCTGGTAGGAACACCTCGGAGAAAGGCTATAGAAGTAGATGCAGCCCTGGTGGAATGGGATCTGATCCCCTGGGGGATAGGTTTTCCATGGTGCTTATAGCAGAAACAAATACAATGGCTTATCCATTTGGAAATAGTTTGCTTTGAAATAGCCTTACCCTCTGCCCCTGCAGCAAATGCTACCAGCAGTTATTCAGATTGAGATTTAGTCCCGTTCAAGTAAAATCTAAGTTGTCTGTGTACATCCAATGAATGCAGAATCCGCTCCCCCTTATTCTGTGGATTGGGAAAGAAGGTTGGCAAATGAATGGCCTGATTAAGAGCCACAATGGATACCACCTTGGGCATGAAGGATGGGTTGGTCCTGAGCAATATCCTGTCCGCATGAAAAATGATGAAAGGCTCCACTGCCATAAGAGCCTGTAATTCAGAAAAACATCTAGCCAAAGTGATTGCTAAAAGAAAGGCTGTTTTCCAAGAGATACATTTTAAGTATGCAGTAGCAGCTGGCTTGAAAGGAGGGAGAGTGAGTTTCTCCAATACAAAGTTAAGGTCCCAGGCAGGGGTTGGAGCTCTCCTGGGTGGTCTCACGTTTTCAGCCCCTCTGAGATACTGCTTTAGCAGAGGATGAGAGAAGAGGAGAGGTTCTGTGTTGTAATGAGCTGAAATGGCTGAGGCATGGATTTTTATGGAAGAAAAAAAAGACAGGCCCTTGTGAATCATCTCAGTTAAGTATTGCAAAATCTGAGGTATGCTGGGCACTGCTGTGCTTATCCATTGAGATTGATTCCAGACACAGAATCTTTTCCATTTGTCAGCGTAAGATTTTCTTGTACTAGGTCTTCTCGCCTCCAACATGACATCCATCACAGGGACGCTAAGGGTGAATTTAGGTGATTAACCACGCTGCAAGATTCAAAGTTTGGTGCTGAGGGTGCAGAGTTTAGTTGTTCTGCTGAGACAGTAAGGAAGGTGTCTGAGGCAGGTGCCATGGTGAAATGTGTGACACACTACGTAGGAGTGGGTACCAGTGTTGGCGAGGCCAGTCTGGAGCAATCAAAATCATTTTTGGTTTGTCCTGTTTGACTTTTAGTAGAACTTTGGAGAGCAGAGGCAGAGGAGGAAAGGCATAGACTGATAGGTTTTTCCAGCTGAAGGTCAGAGCATCCACTTCACAAAAAAGCCTGGAATGAGTTCTTGTGCAAAATTTGTCCAACTGGTAGTTCTGAGGTGAGGCAGAAAGATCTAGGTCTGGGCTCCCCATTTGCGTGTCAACATGTTGAAAATCCGTGGTTCCAGTTTCCATTCATGTGGGTCCATGAGATTTCTGCTTAGTTCGTCTGCCAGAGTATTCAGCTTTCCTGGCAGGAATTGAGCTTGTAGTTGTACTTGATAGCTCAAGGCTGTGTTCCACAACTCCATGGCTAATCTGCAGAGGGGGTAGGAATGTGTAACCCCCTGCTTGTTTATGTACCACATAACCGTGGTGTTGTACGTCTTTATCAATAATTGTCCTGGATGAAGGTAGTCCTTGAAGGCTGTCAGTGCATTCTGTACAGCTAGCATTTCTTTTTGATTTATATGAAGGTGCATTTGATTTGGGCTCCATTTGCCCTGAATGCACTTCCCTGTCACATGAGGCCCCCATGCATAGTCTGATGAGTCTGCAGCTAGGGTTTGGGCGGCAGGGGGTGGTATAAATGGTAGTCCCTTGTTCTGGTGGCAGGCCTCTGCCCACCATAGGAACTCTAGGCGCAGACAAGGTATGATAGGAATCATTGTTTCCACGCTGTGACAATGTTGACTCCATACACTTTTTAAGTACCACTGAAGTTTCCTCATATACAGTCTTGCATATGGAATTAGAAGAACGCAGGAGGCCATGAACCCCAAGGCTTGCAGTATTTGCCTTGCAGGAAGCAGGGTTTTTGTGGCCACCTGTTTGAAGTCAGTCACCAAATGAATTTGCTTTTCTGGCATAAGGAAAGCCATCTGGCCAGTTGTATTCAAGCTTGTACCCAGGAATGTGATTTTTTGAGAGGGTACCAGTTGTGATTTATTTTCGTTTATAGTGTACCCTAGACAAGTTAGAACCCTTTTTACAAACGCCAGATGTTTTAGAAGAATGCCCTTGTTTTCTGCCTGAATTAGACAATAGTCCAGGTATGGATATATTTGAATATTTCTTTGCCTGCAAAATGCAATTACTGGAGCCAGGCACTTTGTAAAGATCCTGCTTGCAGTAGATAAGCCAAAGGGCTGTACAGAGAACTGGTAATGCAAGTAGCCTGCTTTGAAGCAGAGGTATCTAATGCAAGATTCCCTGATTGGGATATGCAGATAAGCCTCTTTTAAATCTAGAGTTGCCAACCAGGCATCTTTGCCTCTGGTGAAGAGTCAGCATCTTGAATTTTGGAATGTCCAGAAAGGTGTTTAGAGTAGATGGGTCCAGAATGGGACGCCATGATTTGTCTTTTCTGAGTACCAGGTAAAGTCTGGAATAGAAACCTTGTAATAGCCCCCATGTTCAAGAGGGAAAGTGCTTGTTTCTGGGCCTCTGCCCACCGATTTGGGGGCAGGTCTGGCCATCCGTTTGGAGTTGGCAACGTGTGGAAATGAAATATGTATCCCTGGGATACTATATTTAAAACCCATTTGTCCCGGGTTATAAGTTGCCAGTTTTTTGCATGAAGAGCCAGTTTTCCCCCCAAAGGGGCGGCTAAAAGGTAAGTGCTTGGTAACTCTAGAGGAAAGTCATTAAGACTGCTTACCATAGGGAGGTGTCTTGTTGTTTCCAGATTTGGAAGAGGAGGCACCCCATTGCTTAGTTTTGAAAGTCCCTTGGGACTGAAACCTGGTGCCTTTGGAATGTCTTGGCTTGACTTGAATGGCTCTCGAAGGAACTGGAAACGACCAGTTCTTAGTAGGCCAGTGCCTACTAAATCTTAGAGGTTGCACTTGTAAGAAATCTTTCACAGTTTGCATAGATTTAGCTTTATCTTCCATCTTTTTTAGAACTTCTTCAGCCTTATTACCAAAGAGACGGTCCTGTTGCAAAGGAGCATCCAACAATTTTGCTTTAACATGATCGGGCGGAGATTGTTCTTTGAGCCAAGCATGCCTTCTTAGCACAGACCCAGTTACAGCAGCCCTGCAAGAGGCCTCCAAAGAATCAAAACCACATTGCAAAGTATGTTTTCCAACTTGTTCAGCTGAATGCAATAGATCCTGTAAATCTTTATTTTCCACACAGTCAGAAATAAACATAATTTTCTGTTTAAGCAGTCCCATGATATGCTGTTGATATTTTTGCATATGGAATTGACAGTTTAAAGCCCCGATTGCCAAGGTTGAAGAAGTGTAGACCTTCTTACACCATCTATCCAGTGCCCTGGAATCTCTATCAGAAGGGGTAGGATTTTTAGCAGTAGAAGTCTTAATGCCCTTGGGGCCCTGAGAAATGGTTTCAGGATCCGCAACAGGATTTTTGAAAAGGAATTTGTGGGAGTCAGGAACCCTGTAGTATCTGTCTGGTTTACAAGGAGCCGAAGGCAGAGAATCAAGAGCCATACTAGATTCCGAGAAAACATAATCAACAATGTCTAGGACAGGAGGTATAGCCAACGGCCTATGCTGAGGAAGAAGAAGAAAATCTGACTTTCCCAGTGGAAATGTTCCCTTAAGGTATGTAAAGTTTCCCCAAAAGAAAAATCCTCAGGGGGAGAAGCAGAAGGAATGGAATCCTCAGCATCAGAGTCCTCATAAGTAAGTATAGACAAATCCTGTTCATTAGAAGAGTCAGAAGAAATAGAATCCTGTTCAGAAGATTCATAGTCAAATTCTGCCCTAGGCCTCTTTGAAGGGGGGGGGGGTGGCTGCCACTGATTAGAGTAGAGTAGTTAAATCTTCAGCCATTTTGATCATATGTTTTTTAGGTATAGGGGCCTGCACATGTGGTCTGGGCGTCAGTTTTTTTAGACCTAGATCAAGGTTTTGGCCTTAATATTGAAGATGGCGTCGGTTGAATATACAAATCTGTAGGCCTTCAATACACCCACAAAAGCCAGTGCCTGCACAGCGGCTCCGGACCCATCCAAGGTAGAGACATCTACAGGTTCCATAATTAAAGCATCTCACGGCATACGGGACTCAGAATGGGTCTCAGTACAGACCTGCGTATCAGAAGTAGCAGGTATCAGGGGCTGCAAAAGCATCTCACTGGAGTACCGGCGAACTGGCGACTGGCTTAGAAGTGTCGTCATCAGTTTTGGACCTCAATGGCCTGTCTCTGTCTTTGCATTTTTTTAGGTATTCCGGTAGTCTGATTGCTAACAGACGTCATTTCTGGATAATTAAACCGTGATCCAAAATATTTAGAAGCAAAAATGTACCGGCAACGGATAGTGCGTTGATTAAATAAAAGCACAGAACCGATGGCAAGGTACGTCGTGGTCAGGGCCTAGGCAAGGAATACAGTACAAATGAAAATCCTTATGAGGTATTTGCTTCCAAAAAATAATACAATTTTTAACTTTTACTGACATCGGTAAGGAGCAAGAAAAAGTTTCCCCAATGGGGTACTTAGCTTTTTAGTTGAAGACTTTGGTTCTGAAACTCGAAAACGAAAATTTCAGGAGTCGGCCGACCGGCACTTGCAAACTGCTTCTGTTTCAGGCACTGCATGGGAAGAAAGACTGATGTAATGGCATTGGCTGCATGTTTTATCCACCTGACGTCATGGAAGAAGGGACAGCAACCGACGCAGGACCCAAGACTTTGTTAATCAGGCCGACTGAGGGCAACCTGCCAGCAGGTTGCCCAAATGTAATGACTGCAACAGTGAAACACGAAGAACATCTGTCCCAGGGGTTCCACCTTTGTCCCTCACTGACAGGTGCTAACAGATTTCTTTTTTGGGGAGAAGCTCTTGGCTAGGCTTGGAAGGGCCCCAGGGCCATTAGCCTAGTAAGCTCCTAGGATCCTATGAATGTAGCTAAAGGACATACAAGGCTTCAGAGGCCAGAGTGAGCTCATGGGCTCCTTTAATGAACCTAAAAATGTCCTTTACTTTTAGTTTTTCAATGCTTTTGATATTATCAGTGAGAAGATGGATTTGTATTTACCAAATATTTTAAGGAGTTGCTTTCTTTTGTTGTACAGCTGGTGGTTTATTTTTGAATTTCCCATGATACTTGTATCTTGTAGTGGCAGCTACCTCTCCATGCATGTTTATAAATTTGTGCATAATTCCTTAGTTAAGCTTGCTGTTGTATTAAGGTCTGGAGAGTTGCAGCAACAAAGGAATTTTGATATTTCTTCACATAGCAGGTTAAGGGTGTCATGTTCGTAGTCCTTACATTCGGCAAGGTTTGTGTGGAAGTTTTTGGAAGTTTAACGGAGATGGTCACAAGTTCATGGTCAGACATCATTGGGGAAGGAGATACCAAAGGAGATGAAGGATTGCAAGACGAAGCCACATTTGTAAGGATCAGGTTAAGAACAATGTGCACTCTAGTAGCTTTAAGTCTAAGATATCTTGGTCTTATTCTACATTGGAGTTACTATTTATCAAACTGGGACACCTGTAACAAACCCAAACTAAGGAAGTTTTTACAAATAATAAATTATGCATTCCTAACCTATCAGAGTGCAATCAATGTTGTTGTACATATTTCACTGACCTGATCAAGAGCAAAAGAAAGGCCAGCATTACTAACATATATTTGAGACTTTTACCCAGTTCCCTCTGCTGTAATGCTTTTTACCCTTCTCTTTCTGGTTGGTCTCTGCATTATAAATTTGTCAGCCTGGTTAAGTATAGGACTGTGCACAATGAAATGCAGGCCGATGAAGCAGTGCTGAAATGGGGGAGAAATGGAATGAGAAATAATTCCCCAGTT
Organism: Protopterus annectens; assembly: GCF_019279795.1. Taxonomy (NCBI): domain Eukaryota; kingdom Metazoa; phylum Chordata; order Ceratodontiformes; family Protopteridae; genus Protopterus; species Protopterus annectens. Next base: position 20,747,441 of record NC_056750.1, read on the forward strand.
ATTTATGACAACTGCTGTAAGGTAGCCTGCACTTTGGTCCTAACCATTCCCACGGTCATAAAACAGCTTTAAACACATTAAGGAAATGA